>NW_010114672.1:0-9148 GCF_000699245.1 Pterocles gutturalis | reverse complement strand
CCCTCATCGTTTCATCAGGCCTTTCCACCAACCAGCGTGAAAGAATGGGCGATGCTGTAGTCCTCTCACAAATGAGGGATCAGAAGTCTTATTTCTGAGAATGTGAGGACCTGAATTTTGGGGAGAATTAATCCTGACAGCCACTAAAGCTGAGCAGGAATAACTGTAGCAAACTGTGTCTATTGTCATCCATGGAAAACTGCCCAACCAGGAGAGACTCAAAGTAGCTCGTAGCCAGCTGGCCCTCCGCAGCCTAGAAGTGGGATGTGAGCAGGTACGGCCGTCCTACCTCCCACACTTCTCTCTCCATGAAACATAGGCAGCCAGCTGCTCCCTTCCCATGAAAACCTGGTGCTTCTGGAATTAGATTAATTAGCACTGCTTTTTCATCCTCCCAGGATGAGTGAGAAATCTGGAAGCAGACGTGCAAAACCCAGAAGCTGGAGAGCTTCTAGTGCCACAGCTGACTGCTCCAGAGCAGGACCTGGGGGAACACCTTCCTGAAGGGAAGGGGAGGATGTGGAGCTGAGACAAGATGCCTCAGTGCCTGAAGAGCACGTCAGCAGATCCTCTGCCAGTACAAGGACTTAAAGCTTCCTTCCAGCTGCACCAATCATGCAGAAACGCACATTAAATGTTACCACAGCTCAATGAGCACAGTCCGGCGACCGTTAGCAGGGGAGGGAGCAGGGTCTCAGAATAAGCAAAAAGGTTTTAATGACACATTAATCTCAGAGAGAGTCCAGGATGCTTCCTCATACAGGCAAGAGCCACAAAGAGATGGTTCTGTTAGGGAGGGAAACATTGCTGTCAGCAGCTCACAGGATCTATCAGTGAAGCCATGTCTACAGGAGAGAGATTTAGGCCCCCAGGATGGAGCTGAGACAGCAGTGTATCCCTTCTCTCTCCTAGCACAGACCCAGAAGAGCATGATCTAAGCCTAGCACAGGAGCAGTTCAGCAAGAGGCAGACAGCACCCTTGTCCTTATTCCCCTTCTACCCCCATGGATTCAGAGACTACCAGCTATGAGAGCTGCAGGAGCTCAGGAGCCTGTTGATGGCAATGACCCAGCCCATAGGATACTGGGGACTGCCATCTGGCAAAGGACCAGAGCATTCAGGCAGTGGTTCCCCGTTCCTTACCGCATCCCCCTCTTCTCAGCCAGGCACTTACAGCTGAGATGATACTTGTGCTAACTGCAGTTAAATCACAAGCAAAAACAAAGGAAAGATTTGTGGCTCTGCTATTAGTTTTTCTAGCTTTCCTGGAGCAAATCACATCATCTGCTTCTGAATTGCTCTCATATTCTGGAGTCTGAGACCCCATCCTCCAACCTTTTGTAACATGCCTTGTCACAAAGCCTCCTGGGATCCCCCTCCACAAGCAAACCCAGGCTATTCTCGCACGGACATCTGTAAATTGATTTTCCAAGGGACTCACTCCCCTGCCCTATGCAGAAGTGGAGCTGTGTCTGGCCCTCTGGACCGCAGGCCCAGCTGGCTGGGTAAGGAGCAAACTCACTGCAGGTGCTCCCCAAACCAGCCAGAGGAATGGAAACGCAAACAGCTCCAGGATCTGCAACAGACCCCAAGAGATGGGAATGTAGGCAGGGGGTGTACACGCAGGAATGAAAGGCTCCAGGTGTGCCAAGATTTGGATCCAGAAGGAATGATCTCTCCCCCAACACATCAGAAGTACAGGAGGAATACAAGGAACAGCAAGAGGGCTGTAAAGCAAATGTCATCACAGTCTTAACTTAATCTGTCTCTGCTACTTACAGTATAGCTCTTTGTTATAGGAATCAAAATAAGGTCAAATGCTTCACTGTACCACTTACAGAAACCTGTGCTATGAACTCTACTGTTAGTGTGAGGTACCTTTCACCAAGGAATTGGTTCCACGTAGCGGATTTACAGGGATGAATCTTCTTTTCTTCAGCTTAAGCAGTGCCACAGGGGATGAAACATTTACCTGCTGATATATCTTGTTTCCAGTTGTCACAGGCTGGTACTTTATAGCTCCCTACGATGCTGCAGCATTTCTACCAGGCTCTGTGCACAACTGTACTGACATCAGTGACAAAAGTGGAATGGACCAAAGAACACAGCCCAGTTGCTCACTTGCTGCCTGTCTCAGAGAGCCCCATGTGAAGGGACAGAGCTGAGATGGAAGGATTAGGACTGGGAGAAAGAAAAGGGGTGGCCTTGGAAGTAAAATTCCATTTGGATGTGGAAAAAAATGGCTCGAAGCATATACATCAGATTGTGAGACACTCCATTTAAAAGTATGTCCACAGGTTTGGCACTCAGGAGGGTCCAGGGCACTGACAACGGGTCCTGGAGAACCCCAGCCTGCAATGCCTGGGCCTGGAGTCTGGAAATCGCAGCTGCTGCCAGGAAGCACCAGGAGCAGCTTTCTTCATCGTTCAAGAACAAGCCCAAGCTTTCCAGCAAAATAGATTTAGCTTTCAAAACAAGCTGCTATGTTGTCCAGACTCCCAGCCCTCAGTTTAAATGGAGCCCACTGTTTTACTGAGTCACTTTCATGCTCTTGTGGGCCTGTCCACCTTTCCATTTCAACTCAGCCATAAAAATTGGCTTGGAGATTAAACTTGGTGCATGAGCTGTTAGCTGGAGAGCAAGTGGGAGGGTGTGTGAGGGAAGAGGTGGAGGTTTTTTTTATATGAAGACAGAGGACTTGGCCAGGTTTGATTTACAAGCAGGAGCCAGCGTTGCTTTGGGCTTTTCTCAGACACATTTAAAATGCCCCATTGGGCTCTAGTTCAAATCTGAGTCTGCAGCCCCATCTTCTTTAGGAATTCATTTGCTGTGTCAAAAGGAGGAACAAAAGGAGAAATAATTTGATTCAGGGAATGAAATGTGCTGCATGTTCAACAGTACCCCAAGCAGTAGAAAGGATTAGGTGTTGTTTTTTTTCCTCAAATTGTCTCCGCAGACCTTAATACAGCACTCAGAAGCAATTCATTCTCAGCTCCTGGGTGTAAGAGCCAAGAAACAAGACAACATATAGCACAGCCCCCCAGGAGCAAAGAGCACTCCGCATTTGTGCATCATATCAGCTTCTATCAGAGACTGCACAAACCCTTTGCAAATTCCCGAGATCCAATTCCCTTATTCCTCTGGGGAAATAGGCTGGATTACATGTAAGTTTACAAATGAATCAAGGAAGGCACCACAGCCTAGCTCCAGCTCTGCTGGAATTCAGCAGAAGATAAATACAGACCAGGCAAGTTACAGCTAACACTGTTAAGCAGCCCTGGTTTTAGTTGCCATTTGGGGAGCAGTAGCGGCACCTACAACTCCAGCTAACAGTGACACAAACCGGGTGCCCAGAAACTGAGGCATCCAAAACCCAGAGCTGTCTTTGCTACAGCAACCTTCCAGATCTCCCCCAAATCACAAGATTTGTTGCAGAGCATCAATAGCACCCAACTCTTCCCAATCTTTTGCTTCAATTACCAGATGCCCCAGCTCCTCCCATGATCATTATCAAAGCAGAGAGAAGTTACTACATGGGTAACACACAAATCTCCTTCTCTGCTACCTGGTCTGCAAACACACAGATCCTTTAGGAACCTGGGAGGGCACAGGGAAACAAGGCTCCTGTGATACACTTTTGTAAATAGACTGTGAAATAAACAATGTATTGAGCCAAATGAGCCTGGAAATGAACGTGCCAATTTAATGCAGGGCATTATTATTTATTAAATATATATCACCACATATAAATGAAGAAACAGACTGTGACTCGCTTGCCCAACACCAGACAGCCAAGTGAGCTCAGAGCAAAACTAGAGAGCTCCTAGAACACTTCGTGTTCAAGTCAAAGAAATTTCTGCTATGCAAAAGCAAGATGAGAAGAAAATCTGTGGCAGGATCAGACAGGATGCCCTGAAGCCCGTACAAACTCGTCCATGTAGTCATCTTAGCAGGCAGACCCTGAGCTCACATTCCCAGTAACAAATCCAGAGTGACCGCTGACGCGACTGCATTTACACAGGGCGAGTGAGATCGCAGCTGCAGAACCCGGCCCCAGGAGCAATAGCATTCGCACCCTGAAGTTCAGGCAGAAAATAAACGATTCTCACCTCTGACTCTGCCCCATGAAGAAGCAGAGATTAAGACCAGCAGCAGTTTAAGCACTAGATGGTTGCCAGGATGTCTTTCACCTCCTGCAAACACATGCGCCTCTCCCGTTTGTGTAACACAAGCTGCCTCCTATCCAGGAGGAGTCATTTGCTATTAACGGAGCTTGGCAAAGAGCAGGAATTAACTCTGCCAACTTTCAAGCCTGCTGCCTTAAGACAGATGGCAGGGAAAGTATCCCAGCCTTGTGCCCCAAACCTCTTCTCCCAGTAAGCAGGGAGAACTCAAACCAGGAAAAAAGGGTCAGGTCTCGGTAAAGCCCTAATTTCAGCACAGAAGACAGCCGATGCCCGGGGTGCCCTGCTCTGCAATGGGCGTGCTGGCCTCCCCACGGACAAGCAAAACCTGCAGCACTGCCAGGATCTGTGGGCTGAGAGCAAGGACACAGGTTTCACTGGAAGGTTTATATTCCCAGAGCTGCAACAAGAAAGATGAGATGTTCGGCCCCTCCAAGTCAAGGACGCTGCTGTTATCAAAAAATCAGCACTGCTTTGACTAGCATTGAACTGTACCTTTATGGGAAAGCCAATCCCCCTGGGCCAGCTGGAAGGACAGAATTCCCACAGTTACTGCAGACCCACAGCACAAAAGAAGAGCTGTGGATGCAGAGCACCCTCTGCTTCCCATCAGCAGGGGATAGCTGCTCTGCCATCCCCACCACAGCGGGTCTCCCAGGAGCAGTTCTAGTGCCTGGGAGTTCAATTCACCCCTGTGAAACTACATAGGAACAGGCACAAGCAGACTCCTGGGCTGTGAAGTGTCCGGTTCTGGTGCAATCCATACGACAGGGAAGTGCCTTGTTCTTGCAAAAGGAGGGCATCATCCCCAGCTCTAAGCAAGCAAAATTAAACCTTTGTAGTTTGTTTTGCCAAACTTTGTATTTTCTCCTGTTAATGGTGTGGCACTCAGTTGTTAATATTTTCTGGTTTTTAATACTATAAAAGCATGACTCAATAGCAGTGCTGAGAGCTCAGAAGAACTCTCTCATGGTGCTCCAGAGGACAATTCATGACAGTACAACAGGCAAGAGGGTCATAAATAAAATTCTGCTGGATGCTAATTGAGATAGTAGTTGTAGCTCATGCCTGAAGCACACTGCTATCAATGGCACAACTTACAAACCCAGTTAAGCCCATGCTGAAACATATTCTGGACTGTGGTCAATGGAAAGTCTCTCGTTGACTTCACCGAGAGCTGCATTAAGCACTTAACTCTTACACTGTCTCCTCCATGTTCCTGAATTATTCATTAAGGGCCAGACACTGCAATCCATACTCATACTGTGCTTAATCTGTCCTTTAAATTGACGTGCATTAGTCTGAGTCACAGGCAGCACAGCGCCTTCCTCTTTAAGCAGCCTCACAGAAAGCAGCAGAGCTATTCACCAAACGAGGGACTCCTCTGCAAGAGGAAAGGAGGCAGGATCCAGCCTTTAGAAAAGACATCAGTAAGGCTAGACCTCAGAGAAAATTCACCCTGGTAAAGCTGCATCAAGATGAATGAACTCAAGTAAATCTGTGTGAAATCAATCATTTAAAGAGATAGCCTGTTCTGTGCTATCACAGGGGAGACATAAGGGAGTGCTAGAAACCAATATTTCATCGCTCAACTTCATCACAAGGTCTGGAAACACATTCCCCTGCCCCCGGACACATATGCACGGAGCCGAATGGCAGCTCGCGCACGCACCGCATGAGGACTGTTTTATCTCTATGTAGGGAGAAACAGGGAGGTATGTGGAAAGGAGGAAGGCAAAAAACATGTTCCACTCCTCCTGACTGGCACAAAAGGAAAAAAAAGTAATTGGGACTGCTTGTCACCAAGGAGGTAACAAGTACCCACACTTACCAGCAGCTCCTTCCTCTGCCACCCTCCCGACTTCCAGTAACCAAGCCTCCAGACCACACTAGTGGCTCTGGTCCTGAAATCCCCAGAAGCTACTTGAACAGCAGATAAACTCACATCACAGAAGAGCCGGTTACCAAGTGCCTTTCACCACTGAGCCCAGCCTATAGTCAGATACTTTTAAACAAACAATGGATAAAGAAATAAGCTAATCAAGTAAGTGAAAGGAGAAATCTTGCACACTACATTGAGAAATGTAACAGGGTTTGATTTTTTTTTTGAATGAATTATCCTGTTCATTCTCATTTATATCAGTGCCTGATAAGATTAGAGGATTAAACCAACAGTATGCTAAATGCTTCATGCTACAGAGAGCCTTGCCAGGATTTACTGCATGTTGGCATGCACAGAGACCGTGGCAGCACCACCCAGAGACCCTGGGACTCACAGCAGGGCCTGTTCAAACTTCAGAAACAAAAATCACGGCTTATCCAGATTTTCCATTTGCTGTCAGGCTCTGAACTCCTACCCCTCTCCAGTTTCAGTCAAGCTTACTTATTAAGTACTTGTATCCAACAGACAAGTCTTTGTATAAGCAGCACTTATCTCAGAGCACTGGCATCACAGGAGGATTTCAGATGTGCTGTGGTTTTTTGGATGCAAAATGTTAACACCATATTCATACCCTGCCCCAGCACCATACCAAAATGCATACATCCCATCACTCTCACGCTATACAGTTACATATATATACACACACACATTGCAGCTACCCCTAAACTCCCGCACAAAACAGCTTGTTAAAAAGATGTCTCATTGACAGTTCAGAAGTGACAGATACAGAAGTGGTCAAAGTTCTCCTGTAACTTAACCACTTTCTCTATTGGCCTGACAAAGGCACTTGTGATGGTTAATTCATTAATGCTGAGAAGTACAAGATCTTGGGAGGTGCGGCCAAGGACATACTAGGTATTCAGAGAATTTTTAGCACCTAGCAAAGCCATTCTCCTCAAACACCTGAAAACTAAGAGAGATTTCACCAGTGTGAAATCCCTCATTTCTGTGCCCCCAAATTACACAGAGCCGGTCAGATATCATCACCTTGACTCCCTATAGCGTTGCCTTACTCCATGAGAGTCAGTATGCACAGAGTATTTGTCAATATAGCTAAGAACACTGGAACATAGGCAGTGAGTAAATCTAAATAGATTGTCAGTGACTTCAGTTGGTTGGGTTTTTTGTTTGTTTGCTTTACTCCTGAGGATGAATTTGGTCCTGTACATTGCAGAAACTGAATCACAATCTTCACCACAGTGGGTGCTTGGAATGATGCTGATGCTACTCCCCAAATGCCAGCCCGGTTCTCATATTATGCTGTTACATTTGGCTGGGCCATTTGTCCCTTAGCTTTTCCCCATGTGTGTCTAGGTGAAACAATCACAAATGGCTAGTTTCCCCTTGAACCGTTTTTCTCTTGGATGAGCATTCTCCCTCCCTAGAGGAGTATTCTCCCCATGGGAATACAGCAGGTGTTCACAGGGGCAGCAGGAAGAAAGGAGGAATGGATCTGCTAGCATACTAAGCATTTCCATCCCACCTTTGTTGTCTTTTTCACTAGCTCAGGTTTGTTTTATTCCAGGCTTAGGGAATCAAAATATAAGGCTTCAAAGGGGTAAAGAGACTGGCTTGATGAGTCTAACTGCTGAAGACACATCCAGTGTGATAGAAGTGTAGCTATTGAAACATCTCCCTTCAATACAGTTAGTGTTGCTAGGTTTCCATCTAGACACACAGCCTAGACTAAAACAGCAATCAGAAGAAGCTGATGGTCTGGATAATATCCTCATGTATACTTCACAAAGTTGTTGGGAAGGAAGAGGGAAAAATATTGTCCCCGAGTAAAGTTTCACTGGTGAGAATAGAAAGCTAGTTTCAAAAGCTCACCCAAATTTTCATGGAAAAATTGTTTTAAAAAATTGAGCTTTTAAGGTAGCAGATGTTATGTGTATGTGCACATGTGGCTTTGTGAGCAAAAAGTCTGTGTGTTTATTCTGTCATTTGAACTGTAAAAGTACTTCTCTTCCAACACACAAGTCCTCATCCCACTTAACTTGAGTCATGCAGCCGCAAAAGAAGGCGGGCATCAGCCTTGTTTTAAAGGAACTACTTTACTCGCATATTACATTAAACACCAACAGACTCAGCACAGCTGTCAAAATACGATCCTAATGATTGCATAAGATAAGGTTGCCAGCCAGCACGCTGCTGTGCCTGTGCACAAAACAAAAGAACAAGCCACACAGGGTGCAGCAGCAAGGCAGCTGCAGGGTCCCACACATGCCCCAGGAACCTGCCACTTCCATCTTACTCCCTCTGTCCCGGTGGTTTTCAGTTACATTCACCTCCCACCCTGCTCAAGTGCCTTCAAACACCTGGGCAGTGTCAACTCACACCACTCTTTGGTTTGGTCATCGCATCACCAAATAGGAAAGAACACAACAGAGTTCATATTCTCCCAGACACAGGCTGTGCTGCTGGCACATCTCTGCAGACCACCCGGGTGGGTAAGGGCCCAGGACTGGGCTGCAGGTGGGACTGTTGCTAAGCAATGTAATGATGCTTTTACTCCATAACCGGGGCTTTTTAGGTAGAAAAACTCAATTTCTACACAAGCCAGTATAAAACAGGAAGGTTACTTTACATGTGCCAGGTACACTACTGTCTTTAGGTCTTCTAGACAAACATCTGACAGCAGCTGCTCTCAGAGATAAGGATCCGGCCTGGCTGGACCTGCTGACATCCCTGAGCACGGCCAATGCCTCTGCCGGCTCTCCTCCTCCTCAGGGAGGCAGGCCGACCCTCTGAAGTCGGGGACACAAAGCTGCTCAGTTCTGTCACCCAACTTTTCCCCGAGGAGAGCAGCCCTGCTGCAGGTGCAGCTCCATCAGGGTATTCTGGAGGCTGCCTCCCCGGGAAACGCTCTTCTCTGTGCATATTCATCAACTCTCCAGAGCTTCCAGGGAGAGTTGGCTAAACACACAACCGAGGGATTTATCTGTTGTCTCCACGGCAAACAAAACAAGGGGGAGGGTGGAAGGCTCAAAAAAAAAAACCCCAAAAAAAACCAGTAAACGCA
>NW_010114671.1:0-5272 GCF_000699245.1 Pterocles gutturalis | reverse complement strand
TAACGCACTGTTAGAAAATTTACCTGCATTGATGTATATTTCTCTGTTAAGAATATACGAATTTGAATTAGCTTTTGTATACACTTGTTTTCATAAAGCTCTGATCCAAGGGATTGCTATGACCCTAGTATGTGACTACCCATTTAAAGACAGCTGTGAAGCCTGTCATTACCTCTCCTGAGCAGTTTCCAAAAGTTGACATGCCATACCACAATTCATACTGCAGTGCCAGTCAGAACTGTTGTACATTTTAAAGTAATGATTGTGTTTTAATGACTTCTTTCTGTGCTTTTTCAGTTAGTATTTGATAGATTTACCAAGCTATTTTAAAAATTGAATAAGGAACCTTTAATAACTGTTTCCATTTTATTTATATGTGTTTATGTATGGACTTTATTTTTTGGAGCAGGATATCTGATTTGTTTAGAAACGTTAATTTTCCAGGAAATGATCATGAATTCACTTTGGGCATTACTTTGTACTTCATCACCTCCTAATGATATTAATAAAAGTTCATATTAGGAAATGCATTATTATTTCAAACTCATGGAGTATTGCTATTCTGATGTGACAGTCAATTTAGCATTAATAATAGAACTTAAGTTCTGCTGCTCTTTATGCCCTTCTGGCTGAACCCTATGATTGGCATATTTAATGTAATCTTCCACTGTGGCATAGTTGACCACTGGGAATATTTTTAGCCTCAGCCATCCAATTAAATGTAAGGGAGCTGGCATCAAAATCCACCATGCTCCTCATTTGGAATTAACTACAGCACTATTAGGAAAATAATCTGAAGAAAATTAATTTCTGCCTTATAAAAATGGCTGTCTAACTGTCTGAAAAGATTGCTAAATTTAGCTTTCCTTTCATAGAAGCCTTCCTTGTAAACGTAGCAAATAACAGGAATCTTGTAAGTAAAAGGCCATTTAAACTGCATATATATACAGAGCAATATTTACCTGCAGACAATGGTTCTCTTGTTCAGGCTTCTGCTGTTTGCCTGAACAAGACTGTCATAACCCTAGTAGAGCAGAGCTGCCAAGGTGTCCTGTTGAACTGAGCAGATAGAGCGAACAGCCTCCCGGGGCCGTAAACCATTGTTCAGTGTCAGAAAGAGGGCAGAGACTCTGAGCTGTTAGTAAATGGAGTGCTTTTATAAAGATAGCTAATTTATAAAAGGCTTGTGTTAATTTGGTGCTTATCTTGAGTTATTATGATTTTATGCACCATTATCCTTTTTTACATTTGTTTAAATATCTAGTATCTGCTAACACATGGTGTTTCAGTCCTTAGGGGAATGCTTGCAACTGGAGTTATTTTGTTCTCTGCTCTGTAAATCCTTTGATGCATCAGCTGAGAAAAGTTTAATGTTCTGATTTACAAATGAATGATGTGGCACAATCACTTCCAGTTCTGCTACATTGTGGGAAAATACAATATTGCTGGATGTGCCCACAGGGAATTGTGTGAGTGGGAATGTATCTTCGAAAACACAAAATACTATTTTCTCTGAAAGGAGTTCAGAAGCTCTTGATTGAGCTCCATGAAACCAAACTCGTAAAAAATGTGGTTTGGTATACACAAGAATAACATACACAGCTTTATATTTAGTGTAAATAAAGTGATTCAATTTATCTCTGTCGATACGCCATGTCTGTATGTAGTACTCTACGTAGGCTCTACAGTATAGAAAAGCTAAGGTGTGGAGTGTAATGACTGTAACAGAAGGTTTGTTCTGGACTACAGGTCACCTGTGCTCGAGGCTTTTAATCTGGTTCACATGAAGGATCATTAAAGCAATACTCTCCCAGCTGCTGGCAGCACTAAAAATCATTTCATACAACTGTGCTTGCGGCAAAGTTCATATACTGTCTGATATGAGGGGAAAGCAAGACTGAAGGGAATGTGAGGAGTGGAAGTGGAAAAAAATATAAAGGGAAGAAACTACCATAGGGATAAGAGAAAAAGGAATGAAAGGTGAAAGACATTCAGCCCCCAAGGCTGATGAAGGAGTATGAGACAGCATGGGAGAAAAAAGCAAAATGGAAGAGCAGGATGGGAATGCAGATATTTAACATGAGACAAAAGACTGGGGCACAATTTTGGGTGCGGGAAGGAATATAATTCACATTTTTATAGGCATGCAGGAAAAGGCTAACTCCCCTTTCTGAGTCTGCATAGGACATGTTTGTAATTTCATCTCTAGTAATGTATGTTTTTAATAGTTCTTTATTTGATTTCAGGTATTGAGGGTGTTGCTTATTAAGGCCTTTTAACTTAGGATTCCTTTAAAAAGTTGGTACCTATCTGGCACCAGATCTAGCTTAATTTGAGTAATCTGAGTAATCTCTGTGAACAGCGAAACGGTAGTCTCGAGTGAAACAGTAGAATTTTAAAGAGGAATTATGATTTTTATTTTCCATCCTACAATACTTCAGTAAGGATGGTGACACATGTTTTATTCTAATGAGATTAATTTTATTGTCTCTCTTGTCTTTATTCTCTCCATTATTCTTTTATATACTCTTCTTGTAAAAAAATTAAAATGTTGTTAAAATGAGTTGACCTTTTAGTAGAGACCCACGTCCTTAAAGAAAGGAAAACAAAGCAGAATGTATTAGGGAAATTGTTTGGTTACCATTCATATGCCTTTCCATAAAGTTATATTCTCCCCCACCTTGAGATAAAACAATTTATTTTCTGAAAAAAACCCCTAAACAACTGTATGCCAGAGAACCAATTTACTAAACTATTAGTGATGGGCGTACAGGAGTCAATAAACATCAAGGCCAGTATTTAGACCAATTGGTGTTTGAAAAGTGCAATTGAGAGTAAAGGTACAGCTTTGGTGTTTCTTATGTAATTCAGTAATTACACTTGAAGTGTTCCTCTGCCTGTAAATAAATGCTAGATGCAGAATGAAATGCCTGAGCTTATTTCCCCTGTGTTGGATAGGTGCAGAGGAAGGGCAAAATGGTGGATAAGCTGCAAATTTAGTGAAACTTTGTTTCACATGCAAAGCTACGTGACTTGATGGAGAAAGGATTGCTCTGCCCCTGCTCAGCTTCTTTTCCAAGCTGAGGAGCCCCATGGTGGGAAGCGTGGGTGCGGGTCGCGCGTTCCAGTGGGTGGTCAGCAGCACCACCCAGCCAGTTCTTTCCCAGGGGCCAACGTGCCGAGGCAGCAGCGAAGTGGGGTAAGCAGGTTACCGAGGCACAGCACCAGTGAGGCTGTGCTCGCTTCTGGACTAGAGTGTGATTAAATATCTTGCCGCCTCATGATCAAATGAACTGAAGCAAGGTGGATCCCTGTCTCAGGTGGGGCTCATTATATCTTGATGTCAGGAACAGTTTTTTCTTCCTGTGGATATACTGACAATATTCCCGGGTGAAAAAAAGGTTTATGAGCTTCCTTTGAATTATCAAATTACTCCACAGCAGAGAAATTGAAGAGTTTAAATATGAGCTTTGTTTTTTAACACCATACTTATAACACAGATAGCCATGATGTTTTATGTAAACTTTATTTCTAACCTCAAGTGTCTCAACAGAGCAGTACAATGATCTCCACAGAGCAATATCTCTGTTTAATTACTACTTCATTACAATCATTACTGGCTGGGAGGTGATGTATAAATCATTTCTGAGTGAAGCATTTGCATTTTGAAGGCAGTTTGATCTGCTTGCAAACTAAAATTCACACATCCAAACTGAACCCACCAGAATCCTTTACTGCGTGCAACAGCATATACTAAACTGGCAGCACGTGTTGAAAAGGTGACTGAAATTACCGTGTAATTTTGGTTGTCATCTCTAAAGACTGAACTACAGATGTAATCCTATATCTGCAGGATCTCAGGCGTGACTAGTTCTGATTTTACATTTCCTACCAGGTACAGTATCAAATAACCTTGCCGTGAATAACACTGAAAATCCTTCTAGTTTATTTTCAGAGAATTTTACTAGGTTATAATGTCAGTTCAGTACTGTGTGGTGTTAAAAATATATATATAAAAAAGTGTGCAATACATGAATGCACTGCTGTATATGAATTATTCATCTGCAAGCCAATTCCTCTTAAAAACTTATGATTCAGTAAGAAATATAAAGGTCAGAAAAAATCACTAGGATACAAAACTAATGTCAACAATGGATGCTGCAATGCATTGTACTGTATTATCTTTTTCCTGCTTGATGCCTGTCATTCCCATTAACTTGATCATAATCCAGAAAAGGCACTCCCCTGCCTAAATCCCTGAGGGTCCCAATCTGATCCATTGGGATTTTTAAGAGTACATACAATACAGAAGTTTCAGTTACAGCAGTTTTCTTTTAAAACACAGGTGAAAAGAAGGTGTTGATGATGCTTCCCTTTCATATAATTAATCTCACTTTAGTTCGACTGTCTAAGAAATCAATATTTAGTAAAGCAATCTGTCTGCATTCTTTGTACAACTGAACATAAAGAAAGGAAATAATCCGGTCAAATTTTATATATTTAAAATAATAAATAATAAAGCAATAACACAAGAGGCAATAAATGTGCTTTTTTAAACTCATGGTAATTTTCAGCAGCAAGCAATATTTGCTACTGCAAGCATAGTTTGAAGTGATAAATCATGGAATTACTAATTCTTTTTGTGGCGTCTCTGACATATTATGAAATCGTGAGTTGACATCTTCCCTTTCTTAATACAATTAAAAATATTCAGTGATTGTAATAAAGCTCTGACAAATGGCAATTAGATGAAATTGCTGTGTGATTCCCTGGACTAATTTAGCAGCTCTTCTTTAACAATACTAATTCAGGCATGAACTGCATGTAAACATTGCAACTGCCTCACTGCTTGTGAGGATGGAAACTTGGTAATTGCCAGTGGCCTTATCTTTCTAACATAAATAAATATGCATTGTATGAAGACCTGACCAAAACAAACAAAATGGATGTCAATGAATCTCATACTTTTCCTGCACAGTGATACATCTTCAACAGAAGAAGCAAAACTTGATAACAGCTCAGTGATGAAGTCAGTGTTGAGTACTATGGAATTTTTTTTTAATTCAGTCACAGAGAGGATAAAATAAAGTTATTTTTTCCTGTTGTGATTTGACCCAGCTAGCAGTATAAATACCATACAGTCACTTGTCCACCCTTCACCTTTACAGAAATGGGGGAGAGAATTAAAGGGGTAAAGGGAAAAGAGAATTGCGGGTTGAGCTAAGAACAATTCAGTAGGTAAGCTAGAATAAAATTGAAAATAATAATGATA
>NW_010114670.1:9937-13950 GCF_000699245.1 Pterocles gutturalis | reverse complement strand
ATGCAGGGTCTCAGACAGGGCTCGGTGGTGTTAGAAGGGAGATGTAGGTTAGATAACATTGTTTTTTATCACACTGGTCTCTTGATTAAGCTCTCCAGCTTGCAAGTCACCAGACTTCAGGCCTTCCTAGCAAACTCATCTCTCCATTAAGGTGGTGTTCAGTAGCATGTGGAGGTTTGCCCCTTTTAGGCAGCTTAGGGGTACTGCCAAAAGGCACTGCACCTGTGTCTGCCCCTCCCCCTCATCTCCCCCTTTCTCCCGGCTGTGGAGGGAAGGAAGGTTTCACACTCCAGGTCTCCTCTCCTTTTCTTTTGTAGATGGAGCCAGCAATAGCCTCCGTATTCTCTCTTCAGGAACCTGGGAAAAGTGATACTGCAGGATATACAGGTGAGATGTAAACTCTGCTAGTTAAGTCATGGAGGGAAGCTTGAGGCCCCACCAAGTGGTGCTGGATGCTGCGTTCCTTTTTCTCAGCTGGCTGTTCTGTCTTGGGTTGCTACGATGGTATGGCATGCTAGGCTGGGGCAAGGTGGTCAGTGGTATTTTCTGTTTTTCTTGTGTGGATTTCTAGCAGCTCTTTGTAAACAAGAGTACAGTTCATTTAGAGTGAAGGAAAGCCAGCATGCTTCTCTTTTTCAGGCTTTTTCATGGGTGGGGAAGGTCTGAGAGAGTTGTACAGTTATATTGGAAGTGTGTGAGTCCCCAGCAGTAGCTCTGTATGGGAACGGAGGGTTGTGTGGTTCCTGTTTCACTGTTAGAGGTGTGGGGTTTCTGCATGGGCTTCTAGGAATAATCAGCTGCTTGGTTTTGGAGTGAGGGAATGATTGCTCCTGCGAGAGGGAGTCATCTTTGGCCCTCTGGGAGAAGGCTACCTCTCAGGTGTAATTCCTTGATGTAAGAGATGAGCCCCCCTCCCTCAGTACATTTTTTTTTTCCTTTGTCACTGGTATTTAGATCTTTTTAGTTGTGGCCATGTAAGTAGAGAGTATTTTGTCTCTTCGAGGGCACGTTAGTTAAGAATTTTATTCCTTGGTGTCATAGAGGTAGGACTGAAATTATGCTGCAGAGTTTTACCTTGGAGGTAGAAAGTCTGTTTTTGGTTAGTGGAATAATCAAACCTGATGTGTTAATTGGAAGGATATGTAGTGAGAGTAACTGAATATTTTAATGCTAAATCACAGATGTCAATGCATCTGTTTGAATTAATAGTAAACATCTTAAAAGATGCTTGCAAAAATGCAGCTCAGGTAAGTGTGTGTCAGATGATACTTGTAATTCTATTAATGCTGAACTTACATAAATATAAATTTTAGTCAGCAGAGTAAGATAACCAAAGCTTACTGTGGGGTGCATGATCATACATACTCATTTGTGAAATACATAGGTTACATTCTTTATGAAAGAAGGGGCCATGTTTGAATGTTTCCTATGAGCTTCCTTGAATGCAGTTTCTCTAGCTTGTCACCACAAGAAATGTGGGTGTCATGCTGTGTCTAGATATGAAAGTGATAGTAATAGTTAATTGGCAGTTAATTTTTTTTATCAATAAAAATCTAACTCCTTTGACTTCTGATGCACAAACATACAGTATCCCTATTACAAACGTTCTTGTGATAATTAGGGAAAAACCCGAAGTGCCAACTTGTAAAAGAAGTAATTTAAAATTCTTCAGTAAACATTAACTGACACAAGAGAGAAAGGAGGGGAAGGAAGAGAAGAGGTAGGTTTCTTACCTCTCTCTTCTTCCCAGTGCCAGTTTTTCTTTAACTTACTGTCTTGTCTCAGTCTTTATCATTTCACTTCCTCTTTGGGAAAGGGGAGTCTGGTGCAAGTTGATGCTACACCTGAGAAATTCACAAGGAAATTTTACAAGGAGCAGTTTATCTGTCTTAGGGAAGGAGGAGTGTCAGATTGTTCTCTTACTCCATCAGGGGACTGCACTTTGAGTGACAACGAGGAGAGAGACATCCCAGGACACCTTAAGCAGGATGTACTGCCTCAGCTACCTGAAGCCCACAGCCCAGACTGGGGGGCAGCCTGTAATAAACCCCCTCAACAAAGAAGAGGCTCCAAGAAACATGCCCTCATCACTGATGGTCAGAAACCACAGACAGAAGAGGAACAATACAAGTGTACAGAATGCGGGAAGGTCTTTAAGGGGAACTCCCGGCTCCTGAACCACCTCCAAACCCACACAAGAGAAAAAATGTTTGAGTGTGTAGAATGTGGGAAGAGCTTTAACAGGAAGGCCAACCTGGTGGTGCACCAGAGAATCCATACAGGGGAGAGGCCTTATAAGTGCGAGGAATGTGAGAAAACCTTTAGCCGTACCTCAAACCTTATCGCTCACCACAAAACCCATGCAAAAAAGAAAGCCTGCTCCTGTACCACGTGCAGGAAAAGGTTTAGTGGAGGTGCAGCTCTCTTCCAGCATCAGAGAGTCCATGTGGCTGAGAAGCCGTATAGGTGTACAAAGTGCGGAAATAGCTTCTGTCTGTGCTCAAACTTAATCAAAGATCAGCAGATTCGTTTGAGGGAGAAACCCAGTGAACACACCACAGGTAACTGAATTAAAATCTGTTGAGTTTTGTTTCAAGCTGTACACACCCACAGGGGATGTATCAGATAGTGTCTCAATTTGTTCCTAAACTCTTCCCCCCTATCCTTGCTGTGGACATGAGGGGGGTGTGTGTATTTGTTTTTTTTCCCGTTCCTATATAATTATCTCTGTCATTTGAAGAAGTGCCTTGAAAATGCCAAAGTTGAAATTTAGGCTTTGCCATGAAGGCTGACTGGGACCTTAGACTCTGCAAAGGTCACAGATCCCCCTAATTCCTGCTTCATAGTGTTGCCTGATGTCTAGCCCTAGATCTTCAGAAGTGCTTAGCCAACATAATACTAAGCTTAGGGAAGTGGAAGGGATTTAGACTGTGAATCAGGGCTTTGGTAATCTCTATCAGCTAATTTTTGTTATATGTGAATATTAAATTAGGAGGTTTTTGTTGTCTGCAGTGGGAATTGTCTGCTGGCCATCCCTCTGTAATACTTTTAGCATGGCACAAGATGTCAGACAAGGTTATTGTTTAAAGTAGGGAGTTTTCCAGATTTTGCGATACTCCATGTTCTTGTAAAGATCAGAAACTCTGGGATAAAAACTGACATTGTGGGGTTTTTTCTGTAGTTGTACCTTTACATGGGCAGTCGCTTTATATTTGGTGAAAAATGTTTTAATTTTCAGTCTTGAGTCTTGCCTAGCTACCAATAGAATTGTAACGGGTGTTGGGGTCTTGACTACTGGATCATGTAGCAGCAGGCAATTATGACATGAAGCCACAGGTGGTGTTTTGTATATGAGGTTTTTCTGTTTTTTCTATTTGTTGTATTTTTCTTCCTGAAGAAAAATTCTGAGCAGGAGAGGCTTTCATCCTAACAATGGAAATAATAATGAAGTTATAATAATGAAGTTATAATGAAATGGCAAACTGAATTGCTAGGGTACGGTTTGAGACCTCCCAGTCCATACATACAGAGGTGTTGCCGAGTAACTCTGCTAATGAGCCCTAAAGGTGGGACCTTACACTCCTAATGCATTTTTTTTCTCCTTGAGAGCTTTTAATAGTTTTTTATTTAGATGTAAGAGTTGATAAGACTCTTTTTTCTTAGAAATTATTTTTACCCTAGCAGTTGGCCAGTAATTAATATCAGATCAGCCTAATACTACACCTGCTTCCAAAGAAAGTGTGCAAACTTATTCTGGAGTAACTATAGCTACTGCATCATTGTAACTGAAACTCCATAATAAAATTACTTTTATGATGAAACATATGCCACATTGGCCTTGCAATGTGTGGGTTAGGAATGAAACCTGATTTCCATATCTGATACGATTTCAAAGAAGAGGTTTGCTAACTTACAACTTGAGTACATTTTTACTAAATCTCAGCTGTCCTATTCCTTAACAGCTTCCTTGCTCCAGCTTTTCTTCCTCTCCCTACCTCCCCCCCGCGCTCCCC
>NW_010114670.1:3452-9922 GCF_000699245.1 Pterocles gutturalis | reverse complement strand
AAAAAAAAAACCCAAAAAACCCAAAACAACAAAAAAAAAGAATACGGAGGAAGCAAGAGGAAGGTATCTTCACTGTGATAAGCCCCAAGTCTGTAATATTTCAGGGGGCTATATTTGTCTGGTCTTTGTTCTGGTTTGGCTTAGTTTGGGCCAACACTTGGCTTGAATGAAGTTTTAAGTTTAAAATGGGGATGAGAGGAAGAGTTGTTACTGAGACTGACTTTTCCTTGTGTGAAAGCATATTTAAAATGCTGACATAGCAATTGGTGGTAAAGTGGGCTCTTGACTTCTACTGTCTTCCTTTCAGATGCAAACCATTCTGAATTTACATCTCTGCATCGTAAAGAAGAGGAAAAATGTGGTGCAGAGAAATGTGAGACTGATCACTCGAATCTTGTTCTTGAAGAGTGTAAGTATAAAAAAGCTTCTAAATTGCCACGTGAAGCATTTTTACATAGCAAGCTTTAACATTATCTTTTCTTCCTACAGTGAAGAAAATGAGGGAAAATATGGATATGCTTCTTCTGAATCAGCAAAGTCAGCTGCAGGTCCTGCAAGAAATTCAGAAGCAACTGAATATACTCCTCCCAGGCAATGATCTCATTAATTCAAATATCTATAGATTAGGACTTCTGCTAGGACGGCAAGCTGCTGCAGCAGCATCTCTTGCTTTTCCCCTTCTTAATCCCAGCAGTCTCCTCCCTGAAAGTACCAGTCTCTCATCCCAGTCATCTGCTCCTGGAATTCGGCCTACCACTGGGCTCCCAGTCTCTCAACATCCTGAAGCTTCTACAACTTGATCAGCTTTGTGCTGTGAATGTATGCATTGTAAGCAAATGTGACCACTGCTTTGTTCTGTTTTCTCACTCAAACGTGTGATCTCTGTTTTGTAATGTTGAGATTGTAGTACCTCTGAAGATGCTGACTCAGACTTGGACAGATACATGCATCGAGATGCATCAGCAAACAGCAGTTGATCAAATCCACTGCCCATTCATTCGTTGCAGCATGCAGACATTTTGGCCAGTGATGTATTTTGTCAAGGCAGTTTAAGAGATCTTTATCACCAGAGTGTAGTTAAGTGCAACATCCGTCTGTAAGATAATGCATACAACTTAAGCGTTTTCTTCTACCTAATAAGTCTTTAATATGTACTTGGGCAGTTGGACCCCTCCTAAGGAGCTGAAGCTAATGATAAAATCATCAGGGACGCTTTAAGCAACTCCTATTAAGTCTGATTCATATGGAAACATCATGCTTATGTAAAGGTGTTCAATTTAACTGCAACTCCATTCCCAGCATACATTTGCAAAAGCTTTCTTCATTCAGGAAGGCTTTAAATTAGGCGACCGTAGCTGATTCTTAGGCCAGCATCACTACTAAAACTACAAGAAATATTCTCTGCTTTTTGTTTAAAACAAACAAACAACCCCTCTCCACCCCCCAACAAAATATCACCATTCAGGTCTACTTTGCTTACAAAGAGTTTACAAGGAAAAATCAAATTGGTTTAAGGACACTTGTTCTTTTGTTCAAAGGTGAACTCACTTGAGTCTGGTTTTAGGTATTCTGTTTTATCCTATTTGGATTATGAAATGTTGTTGACTGCTATTTGTTAGTTCATTGGGCATAAGACTGGGGTAAATAATTACTGTTTGGGGGGACCACCAGGAGGTTCAGGTGCACCATCTTGTGAAGTCTGTGGGGAGAAAAAGTTGGTTTTCTTTTTTCCCTGTTCCTGCATTACTCTGACATAGGGCTTTTTAAGCCTAGAAAGTGCACATTTTTAAGAAGTGTTAATCCTTTCTACCTCCTTGTTTCTATCAGTGCTAGTTTCTATCACAGGCTACTTGCAGTGTCAGAGCCTTTGCGCTTCAGAAGTGCAAAAAAGCTAGCAATGATTTACCTTTGAAGAGCTGCTGCATTCAGGAAACTTTGGGGCTTGCACCTATGCCAAACAGTCTTTCTCTTGTACTGATGTTCAGTTTGTGGGTTGTTGGTTTTGTGGGGTTTTTTTATGATGTCTTGTTAGAAGGATGCACTGTTAGTCGTTAATAAAATATGGTTTAGGTTTTAAGAATGGGAAATACTACTTGTCTTAAGAAGTTGTCTTGTTGGTGACAGTGCAGTGATGTCAGATTCTGGTCCAGAGAGAAAACTGTGGGATCAGGTATGACTCTCTTTCTGTGTGTGTGAATATAGACTGTGAAAATCACACACTGGTTCTTATTATGTAGGATTTTGTATTAGTTTTAACTCAGTAGGATATTAATTTAAGACAAATTGAGAGGCCTTAAAGGGCATTCCTTCAATGTGAACTTGTACTGAAATGTTTGGGGTTTGTTTTCCATCAGCTGAACACATTGAGTCATGTGGCTCTAGACTTAGATCTCCAATAAGAGTTTCTAACATTCTATGGAAACTCTGGGGTTGTTCGTAATTTCTTGGATGTTTAAGTTCATTTTGCTTAGAAGCAGAATCCCCTCTTTAAAGCAGTTGTTAAAGTTTGTATTTTATATTTTTTAAGGTGTTCAATATTAAAATGTTGCATTTGTGTTACAAATGAATCTTTGGTGAGTTTCTGTCCTTTATAAAAGAGCACCAGCGCTTAGACTTTGATAGCTGAACTGGAGTTCAGTTAGCCTGGTGTATACGCCTTCCCTGGATCCTTCTGCTTTTCTCCTTCTGTTTTCCCCTTTCCTTGCATCTGGGCATCTCCTTACCTTTCTGTCTTTGGAAACTCCTGAAAAAGAAAACATAGCTAGGTCTGCAGCTTCTGCAGCTTAGACCAGGTAGGAGGAATCTCTTATTTGAGGGCTTAGGTAGGATTTTTGCCTGTTGGGAGGGAGTTTGTAAATGATGTTTCTCTTCGTAGCTGTCAGGCTCAGGGGCATATTGTAGCAAACCTAAGGTGAGCTACATCCTTTTGTGTTGGTGTTCTCTAATGTGTTTGTTGTTTCCCATCTGAACTTGAGGATAAAATCCTGAAATAACTTCTGAACTGCAGGTGTACTGGGAACTGGAGGAAGTGTTGATATAGAGGAGCACAAGAAACCACCATTCTTCCTATTTTTGAGTTACCTCTCTCTCCTGCGTAAGTGAGAGTGGAAGCCAGAAGTCTTTCTCTTCCTATCCTCCCAAACACATGGTTCTGGAAAGCACCTCTCATGCTAAAGATACACCTACTTCTAGGTGGGGTGGGGCTTGGGGACTTTTTGCCCATGTTGGAAGGTATCTAGAATTATTCTGGCCTCTTTTTCTTACTTGCAGTGCTCTGGCAATGATGTAAGAGGGTGTGTGGGGCAATATCTGGTAGCTTGCCGGGGATACGGGAGAGCTTTGCAGTGTCCAGGAATATGCAAGAGGATACCACAGATGCTCTCCTGGTGAAATTTGAGTCTGTGGTCTGTGCAGGTGTATTTGATGTTGGGAACTGGACAGTGTGTAAACAAGTGAAAGGTAATCTGGAGGAGTTGGGAGATTCTCTGACAGCTGTCAGGTCCTAGGATTGGAGGTTTAATGTCTTACATCATGTCCTTTTGCTTCTCCAAGGCACATTAAAAACAAAATGAAACAAAAACAAAACAGAAACCAAGCCAATCAAACAAAAAAACCCCAAATTATCTGTAAGCAAGGAAAGGGCTGGAATTCATTCCATGCTCAAAATGTTGGAGTTCTGCAGACAGGAAAATACAGTCCTCTTTACAGACTGCTTTCCAAAGGAAAAGTCTTAAAACATCTGGGTTTTAGCCATGTGAATGAAGTGGGAGTCTTAAGATCACGTTTATCTAATTCCATTCTGTTTTAGGTTATAGTAGCTCAGGAACATGGCAGCAGTGAGAAATGTATTTGTAAATACAAGTGCTTCCACTGCTTTAGCACTGCTCTTCTGACAAACTGTAAATAGTTTGCTCAAGGCTTATTAGAGGTGGGTATTTAATATTTTCTTCCACCTCAGTCATCTGTGATTAACTTGTGTGACTGCCCGGATCTTACAACTTCAGCCCTGCAGTGATTTTTTTTTTTTTTTGTTTTCCTTTAAACTTTTGGATTTTTTGTAAGAATACCTGGTAATTGCCTGACATAAACCAACAAATCAGTAGAAATAAAATGTCAATGCCACAAGGCTGTTTCCAGTAACGTATCAGAGCAGAGCTGCAATGCATGTGAAGTCCCTAAAGGACTTCACCCCTGAGAAGAGGGGTGTTGTGTTAGAGTTTAGAGATGCTCTTCTCTTTTGTCCAGAGCTCCTCCTTGATGAAGTCCACTGCCATATCACCAATGACACTAGTAACTGCAAGAAGGAGCATGATCCCTCATCAGGCCTGATTGAGTAATTCTGCTATTTGGTCTCAGGCAGCATGAATACTGTTGTCAGTGCAGTAGACAGCAGTACCTACCTGACCTGAATGTGTCTCTGGCCCTGTTTTGTGCAGGGAGGTATAAAACAGGTAGAGGAGGTGACAAGAAGAATGAGGGACTGTGGGTAGTGTTGTAGCAGATGCAGAGAGATGAAGACAAGAAAAGTATCAAATATTTATACTTTAAAAACATGCACCTAGTTATGGGAAACAATGTCTTTCAATTACTCTGGTCATCTGGCAGCTTTCTTTACTGTGTGACAGCTCAAGAACAATCTCTCCTCTTTGATGCTTATTGTGGACTATTTGGGGACTATTATTGTAATTTTCTTTATTAGGTCCTTAGCATGTCTTCTTCCTCCAGATATTTGGAAATTGCAGTGTCAGGTAAGTAAAGGTGATACCAAGATCATCAAATGTGCTAGATTCTCTCTGGATGCAGAGTTACCTAACAAGGAAAAAAAAAATAGTTGGTTTACTCCCAATGGTAACAGTATTCTGTGATAAATTCTGAATTTACTCCACAACTTATTCACAACACTCTCAAGGATTTCATTCCTGTAATCTTGATTTATTAAGATCAGTGGATAACTTTCACCAGCCTTACATGATTCCCTTATCTGGAAATCAGAAATAATGTTGACGCTAACCTCACATCGTTGCATGTCTACATTTTACTTGCATTATTCAGATTACATGTTTTTCACCATACTTGGTCTCATGCTCACTACTAGTTTTCTGATGAAAGCAGTGTTTTTGATAGGTGACTTTTAGATTTTTGCATCATCTGAAGACAACAACTTTGTTAGTCTGTGTGAACTATACTCCCGGAAAGATATGCCAAGGTAGGTACCTGACAATCCTGACAGCCTTGTCCAGTCTTCTTCAAGAACTGCAATACCTTCTTCTTCATCAGTGTCTGTCTTCAAGGGCTCTTAGGGGGGTTTTGCTGCTGTCCTTACTATTTTTTTCTTGAGTTACCAGACTTTATTTCATCTTTATGAATGTGATGAGGGATATGCATAAAAACTCCCCTAAATTTGGCAGATTCTTATCAGCGTTAAACTATTGTAGGAGGAAGATTTTGCCTGTCTTAAGTTCTTCTGTAACTTACTGTTCTTTTTACACATTCTGTCTAAGTGTTACAGTGCTTTATTGCTGTATCCCCTACAGCAAAACTAGCAACTGGTTTGCCCCCTTTTTCTAAACTCTATTACTTAATTAAAATAGGAGTTGTTGTTTTGAAGAGAAAGCCGTTCTTTACCGACTTTTTAATCTGGAGAATCATGGCAAGTGAAACAAATCTGGCAAAACTTGCATATTGCTCGTGTGCACAACAAGGAAAAGAAAGGAAGTGAGGGAAGAAATAGGAGAAGGTAGCACAGGAAGAGCATCCCCAAGAAACCTCAGCTACATTAGATGAGCGGTTGTATATCGCATCCAGACAGCTGAAGAAGGAAAGTAGAATGACTATAGAATACGTGCCTAGCCAGTAATATATACCTTATACCTGCACTGATAGCTCTCTTCTTGATTCCTGCAGGAGAGTTCAAGCTATAGGAGGTATGACTCTGAGAAAGCCCTGGTGCTTTCAGCCTTCAGCCACTTCCCTTATTCCTGGCAGCCTCTTCCTGGCTCCCTTTGCTGAGCAAACAACCTTAATTCCTCCCCCATCTCTTGGGGTCCCCCCAGTCCTCTTGCCTCTCATGTACTTCCCCCATGGCATCACAGCCTGGATGGTAGCCCACAGGTTCCTATGTTGAGGTTGTCTTGGAAAAACACATGAGAAGGCAAAGATCTTGGTTATGAGAACAGGAACAGCTGGGAACAGAAACCCTCTGTGGGTGCAGAGCTCTGTGGTTTAACCCTGTCTCAGCCTGGGTGTGCAGGAAACACTTCCAGTGGAGACAAGTAATCCCAGTTCTCAGTGTTCATTGCAACACAAAAATCACATCCTCTCTTCCTCAGGACTGCACAGGAAATCCTGAGGATCTAACTTGTGAGGGCTCTAAGCATGAAGCTTGCAGAGCTGAGAATTACTTTTTTTAAAAAATTAGGTGTTATAGTAGGTATTGGCAGGATTTTTTGTGTTTAGTTAGTGCTTGGATG
>NW_010114670.1:0-3423 GCF_000699245.1 Pterocles gutturalis | reverse complement strand
CTGCTGACTTGGTTTCTGTACTTGGAGACTTACCGTTCTCTGAAGAGAGTTCTCTGGCAGATGAATAATTATTATTTGTAAATACCAATATAGTGAGGACTTTTTTGCCTGCTTTTCCCTCTGGGTGTGCAGATCTTGTTAAAAATGCCCTGTAGCTCCTCTTTTAATAATAAGGCTTAATTGTTATTATTTAAGTGTCTTCAAATGCAGACTTTAAAAATTCAAATTTCACTACTCTGAGGGCAAATATTGAAGAGCTATTTAAAAGACATCCAGACAGACATGTTTTTTTCTTTGTGTTGAAATTTATATATTCATAGAAATCAAGACTGTTAGAAACAATTTAATTTTGGTGAATTCCTATGGGAATGCTGAGGGGTTTCAAAATCTGACTGACTTCTTCGAGCATGATGGCTCAGCAGTTGTCCTAGGTTTTTAAGGCCCTGTAGCTCAGAGGTGCACATTCTGACACTTTAGTGTCTTTTGTTGGCCTCTTCAGGTCTGTCTGAATTTATTTTCAGATCCTCCTTCCCTGGTTATATCACCTTTCTTCCCACATCACTCAAATTCCCTTCTTGGCTCCCTGTCTCAGTCCAAGGCAACATCAGTGTCCTTATCTTCACTTACAAGGTAATAGGGAATTTTAATTCTTATTTACTCCTGAAGCCTATGATTGCACTACTTGTAGGGGAAGGGAAGGTGAGTGTGTGCCTTGGATACAGATAGAAATCTTAGTTGGTGCAATTATCACAGCACAGAAGTAACTGATGTGGGTTAATGCATTGCCCTGTCCCTCTCCTAGGAGACAATTCGGTGCCAAACTCTCGTCTGGAAGGCAGTGAAGGCTAGATGCATCCTCGGTTAAGGACCTGGGCTTCCTTTCTAATCTCACTGCCTCTGTGCTTTGAGAGCAGTGTTTTGTGTCAGCACAGCTGAAGTGGTACAGCTTCCTGGAGGAGGAAGGTCTGTACCGAGGCTATGTTTGAGCTGTCAGAAGGCCTGTGTCGCTATTCAGCCACTGAACAAGGCCCTTACGTCTCTGTTGCTCTTACTGTCTTGAGAACTTGTCTTGCAAGGTTTTGTTGACAGGCCTTTTTGTGTGAGGCAGCCGCAGTCAGTGATGGAAGACTTTCGTTTTTGCTGACAGCGTTCACGCAGGATCCCAGATGGTATATATGATGCTCAATTTTGCCACTGCTTCAGCTCTGCCCTTTAGCAGGGTTGCACATGTGTAGCTGTGGCATGCTCCTAGCCAGGTAACTTCTGGTGGTCAAGGTCCTGCTCGTACAGTAACTGGCTTCAGGTTTTGCTTTTGCCCTGTTTCTGGAAGTACTCAGTCCCCATATATTTATTCATTACTGTGGTTTACCATTAGTTTAGCTGATCCCTCTCTTCCACGTCTCATCAATTCCCAATCCACCTCCTGTGTCACTTGCTTGTTGCTGTGTTTGCCTTGCAGTATTTAGTCTGTGAGAGTCCCAGAACATGTTTAAACAGCAGCTCCAAATAAGTAATTGTTGTCCATTATAACATCCTCCAATAAGGTTTTGGGGCCTGTTTTCTTCATCTTTTGTTCACATGAAATTACTCCTATTATTGTTTCAACTTTTTATATACTGCTATCTGTTTATATACCGTTCATCGTGCATGATGAAATTTTTAAAAAGTAATAAGAACTGCAAGATAAAAATTTGTTAATTTATAGTAGCCTCTTGGAACCAGGTATAACTGAAAGAAACAGGAACAAATAAATCAATAATCCAACAGCAAGGATTGTCCCTTGTAATATTGCCCTGAAAGCAAGTATATCTCTTCTGAAAGACCAATTAATATTTTAGAAACTGAAATTAGCATAGAAGCAGAGCTGAAGGAACTGCAAGCTTCAGGTTGGGAAGTTTGAATAGTCTTTGGGAATCTAGAGGCTTAAACAGGCAGAATAAATTCTATGTGTGGTGGTAATATTTTATCTGTACAATGTTCCTCTTTCTTATGTGGGGGAGAGGTAGGTGTGTTGTGTGTGGGGGGGTTTGTTGTTGTTTTTTGCTTTTTCTAAGGGTAGGTGGACCTTGAGAGTTTTAAGTAGGTCAAATAAAAATCTAGTTATCTATCACAGTCAGTCAGGTTTCATTTCTTGCAGTTCTTTCATCTCCAGAGCCCAGCTGTTTATCAGAATCCATTGACTGAAAAAAAAAAATACAGAAAGAAAAAAAAATCCTTGCTTTCAGGCCTTTTCTAACAATAAAAAAAACCCAGCACACAAATTCTGGTTTTATTTTTTTTCTGCTTATCTTTAAAGATATTTGTCATTTCCACAGTGTAATTTACTTCACGTAAGTATCATCTTTCAAGAGATTGTTACACTCTGGATCTGTAATTGTGTTTTGTCATCTTTCCTTTCCTGTGCATTAATGTTTCTATTTAAATGTTTCCAGTACTCATTTCATGGTCAGCGGAATGCCTGAATACTTAGGGCTCAGCTACTTAAAAAAGTTAAGCTATTTGAAAAATTAATTGTTTTGCCTATGTTTGAATATTTCCAATATTCCCACGTTGTGGAGCAGGAGCCTCCAATGTTTCCCATTTGGCTCTGTATTCCTGTCTCTTTGTCTTACACATCTGATCTCAGTTTCCATCTACTCGTTTTCTGCCCCCACTGCCCTTTTCTCTTCTGTCTTGGTCACCCTGAAGGGAGGTTAGCAGAGGAAGGAAAATGCTGGGGTGCTGTTTAGGCTCAGCTGCATGAGTGGGTAGCCTAGAGGACAGATTATGATGTGGTTATGCTCACCAGCAGCATCTTCAGCCTGAAGGACTGATGGCACATGCCTGCAGCGTGGCAGGACTCCCTCATCCAGTCCCCAAAATGGTACTGAACTGGGAAGGGGAGGAGGGAGCTGATTTGCTCAAAGTACAAGGCTGCAATTCAGTAGGACCTAGTGAGGCTAGAGGAATGAGTTAACAGGAATGTCATTAAATAAAAAAGTGGAAAGGCAAAGTTTTGCACCTGGGGTGGACTAACCCTATGCAACAGTGGGGACCTGACTGGCGCCAAACAGCTCAGATGAAAAGGACTTGGCCGGCCCTGGCAGCAATGAAGGGCAGCAGCTTTCTGGGCCATTTCAACACAAATGTAGCCAGTAGATCCAGGGAAGTTGTTATTCCTTCCTTCCTTGGCACTTGTTAGACTGCTTCTGGCATGCTGCATACAGTTTGGAGGCCCCTAGTACAAGGAATATATTAATAAACTTATGAGAGTACCAGGGAGGGCCAAAATGGTGGTCAGCAAGTGACCTGTGAGGCGAGGTAGAGGAAGCTGGCGGAAAGGATGACTTTGGGGAAGGTGTGGGAGAGACCTAATAGCAGCCTTCTACTACCTGAGAAGATGAAGCTAGCCATGAGAGGCTGTGTCTTGTGTCAGCACGGGTG
>NW_010114669.1:4836-32144 GCF_000699245.1 Pterocles gutturalis | reverse complement strand
GATTTTATATATATATATATATATATATAGTGCATATTCTAGTTAATAGTCTGCGCTCAAGATCATTTTAGAGCATCTTCAGTTCTGCTGTACTAGCTTGGTTATGGCACACCCATTTGCTATGTCCACATCAATTTGGTAAAAAGAAGGAAGAACAGCACTGCTACCACCGCAGTCAATCCAACCGCATCAGACTCCTGAATGATGTACACCTCGATAATCCTGGCAAACCACATCTCAGGAGTGGGTATATAAATCAGGCAATGGGCAGAAGGGAATACAAATTCCTTCTCCTCTTACTATTGCCCACTTCTGCAATAGTGGACTTACGGGAGAAATAAAAAAATAAAGTAAAAAAAAAAAACTTAGGGAAGAAATAGAGCCAACAAATTGTTGTGTTGTGTTATGTCACTTCTCTCACTTCTCCAAGGTTAATTTGGAAATTGGTGGCAGATACTTTAGATGCTGACTTTAAATAGAGCCACTGCAATTTTCCCCATAGGCGACCGCATGTGTAATGGCAAAAGCTGGGTTTGAGTATCACTTCCCCTGGCATTAAATCAGAGACAGAAATGTAAGCCAATGGGAATTACGTCCCTGATACTGATGCCTTTAGAAGTCTCCTACTCACCTATCAAATTCTGGGGCTATTAAGGGGAAGGGCATCTAGTATCCTAAAGCTCTGTTTGTTTTCGTAAACAACTCCCGAAGTTCATGTGCAGTTCATCTCTTTTTATAACACATATTTAGACAGTCATGTTTTTGGCAATTTTCTACTTTCCAACTGCCAGGCATATTTCTGCACTATAGCACCTGCTCTCTTTTAGTTTTGATTCTGAAGCACTGGTGACATGTGTCAGCAGACACTTACTCTGTCTCTAACTGGAGATTCAGGCATGGATATTTTCAGTTGAAAGAAATATCTCTGATGCTAAAGAAGATGATCATTCTAGTATCAGGGGAATTTTTCAGTAACAATAAAGAAAATAATTTAGAGGCATTTTGTCAAGGCATTCAGAGCTGACTCTGAATAGGAAACAAATTTAATTGAATTTATCTGCTTGCATTAAACGAAAAATGCATCTGTTTTCTAAATGACATAAAAATTGATTGGAGTTACTGCTGATTTACACAAGTGTAAAAATGTCAGAACTACATCTATAGATGCAAGATCTTTTCTTTCTGAAAGAACAGGGAATGAATTCCCTGGGAATACAGGAAACAGAAATTTAATCTTTCAGAAAAATGTAAAATTAAGGCAATCTCGGGGTTCAAATTCAATGACATGATTGACAGAATGTTAATATTTTGCCAGAATATTCCAAAATGGGAACTGTGAATCTGCAATTGGTTTAAGTGAGATTTGAACTGAAAGGTAACCTGACACATCCGGCTTGTTGCCACATACAAGCAAAATCTTGTATTCTTCTTCTTATTGCTCTTCAGAATTAGATTTTATGCGGCAGACAGAAGCTAGTGAATCAGCAGTGTTCTGTCTGGCTCTGCCCTGCCTGATTCCTCTAGAGGATGTGGACGTCTTCAGCTGCATTTACTCACTCACCTGTGAGGTAGACTTTGCCCACCAGGCTGGTAACTGAGTGGGGAGAATCTGCTTCCTTTCTTGGCAAGTATAATCATTGCATTTCTTTGTGAGACCCTTATTTAAGTTTAGCAAGACATAGAACACTTATTTCTTTGGGTAGATGTTATCTTCTGGCTATGGATAGATGTCCATACCAATTTTATTAGCTTTCTCAGCAGCTTTTAAAATAGTGAAAAATGAAGGGCTGTGAACTTTTGTGCAATATTTGGTGCAAAACAGATAAGCAGCTCCAATCATTCACTTCAAGCTCAGTGCAGAAGGACATGAAAAACACATCTCACTTCTCACTGAGATTTGTACTCTGTACTGAGGTTTGCAGGGGTCCTCACTGTTCTCGTTGCTCATCACAGATTCATAGACAGTGGGGAGCTTCTAAAACGATTTTGTATGCTTTGGTATGCTTTAATTTCAGATTGTAGCCTGTGCGATAGCTCCCTAAATGTCCCAAAAGGTCTCAGCTTTCATTTGCTTTGTTGACGAATTAGGAAGAGGAAAGCTCCAGCTACATGCAAGAAAAAACACCATGAGAAATCAATGGGGTTATAATTGCTAGTCCTATGCAGGGGGTATCTCCACCTTTCTTAAAAGGTTCATCATCACATTTTCTGATTTCTGAGAAAGCAGCAAATCCTTCCCAATTACTTCCAAGATGTATACCATGTATGAATTCAGTGTATTCAACTTTCCTACTACTTCACAGTAGTACTGTTACTGATACACTCAGTGTAAATCAAACCCTCTCTACTTATCTTTATTATATACAAGGCTGAGAAAGGTATAAAGAAGTGTGGGTTAAAAATCTGAAAGCCCAGAACTTTAGATCAGATTTAAGTATGATTTTTTCTCTTTATGGGAGAGTAAACCAGTAACATTTAACAAAACCCAAATGATCTTTTCTTCCCCGAGGAAGAGACCAAAACAGAAAGAAACTCAAAAAAGTCAGTCCTGTGCTAAGATTTGATACGACAAGTTTAAGCCTCAAATTGCTATACTTTAATGTCCAAATTGCAAATCAATGAGGAAAAAAAAAACTTTCTCAAGCAGTTGCTGAAAAATTTATTACAGCAGTTGCTGAGAGACAAGCAGCAAAAGGGCCTTTTCCCAGTGATTTGAGAACAACCTTTACAGTTATAGAAATTCACTGTGAAGGGATTATATGTGTGATAAAATCTTGCCATAATAGTTTCTAATAGGTGGAACTTAACTTTTAGGCAACTGAGCATAAATTATAGTAGCTTAGAAACTCCTCAAAATTACTTCGGGCCTTACTTTCTCTTTAATCAGAACACCAGGCAAGGCTATCTATTATTCTCACATATACTGAGTCCAGCACAGAGCCACAAAGATGATGAAGGGAATGGAGTATCTCCCGTACGAGGAAAGGCTGAGGGAGCTGGGTCTCTTCAGCCTGGAAAAGAGGAGACTGAGGGGTGACCTAATTAATGTTTATAAATATGTAAAGGATGAGTGTCAGGAGGATGGAGCCAGGCTCTTCTCTGTGACATCCAGTGATAGGACAAGGGGCAATGGGTACAAACTGGAGGTTCCACTTGAATATGAGAAAAAACTTCTTTACAGTGGGGGTGACAGAGCACTGGAACAGGCTGCCCAGAGAGGTTGTGGAGTCTCCTTCTCTGGAGACATTCAAAGCCCGCCTGGATGCGTTCCTGTGTGATCTGATCTAGGTGTTCCTGCTCTGGCAGGGGGCTTGGACTAGATGACCTTTTGAGGTCCCTTCCAATCTCTAACATTCTGTGGTTCTCTGATTCTGTGAAACACTGAATATTGTGAATTTACTATTTTTTTTTCATTTTCATAAAATAAATTTTATTGCCTAACCTCTACTTTCCTTTGAGGGGTTTCCCTCAAAACGGTGTCTCTCTACTACTTCAGGTAGCAGAGCACAACCCAGGCACAAAGATGAACCATTCTCACTGGGGAATGGGTTAAGTAAACAGAGTGCTAACATGATAAATCAAAGGGAATCCTTATTGCCAGGTAGAAAAACAGCTGCTTTATTTATTACCACTATTTATTACTAGACTTTTTTATCATGGCATCTGCACAAAATAATTTCATTAGTACACTTACTCGTAAATGATCACCTTTGGAGAATTCACATTTGTGGTTCCAAAATAGGATGAATAAAACAGAAAAGAAAACAGAGCTGCACTGGGCATTTCAGATTAGGTTTTCATAGTGGGAGATCTACTGTTTGTAGGAACTGTCTGTGTTCAGTGTGATAGATCATGAGACGCCTGCACTCTCAGTGCAGCCTCTCATAACCAAGACAGGGATATTCAATGACTGTTGATGCACACCTACATACGCAAGCTTGCTTCACCTATGGTCACTCGCCTCCAATGGCATGGTTAGACAGGGGTCACTCAGCAAGCCAAGAGTTACCATGTTCATTCAAAACTCATCCTGAAACCTGGAGAGAGAATCCAGAGCCCTGGCAGCTACAGACTGGAAAATGTTATCTGACAAACTAGGTTGTCAGGAAAAGAAATTTGACATCAGACAAGGTGACTAGCATCACTCTCTTAGTTCAAGTCAGACTGTGCGTGGCCATTTTTCTAGAGCACAGAGAGAATACAGTCAGCCTACATGTCTCAGAAGACTCCTCACCTACTTTGATACCTCCTCCTTGTGCATCTCATTCTCAGGGCTCCAGCTTCTTGACATGTTTCCAGATACAGTGCTCTCTATACTAACCATTCTGATTTTGTCCCCTCCGTGGTGTCTACTCTACATAATACAGTGCTGAAAGACATTATCATCACAATCATGAAAAATATACAGAAGCTGTGATGTACAATTGCAGAAGAGACATCGAATGTGGTTTTACTATTCATACGTGGCTAGAATACAAATTATTTTTCTGGAAGTGGGAAGAGGAAAGGAACAGACTCTTCACACCCATGCATGTTTCTGGTTTGCTTCTGATTTGGTGCAAATTAATGAATATTAAATTGGTTCCAGTCACTTGGGAAATTTTTATTCAAAAATAAAACCAGATGAAGTGAAAAATTTTCTGTTTGCTTACCTGGAGCACCATGGTGAGCAGGTTTCCTATTCAACTGGGTGACTTTTTGGTATGTTTTTTGCAGTTTTTTTGGTTTTGTTTAGGTTTTGGCAAACAAGCAGTCTTCAGTGTTTTTACAGCAGTGGCTATTACAGAAACTATGTCTCTTGCACTTCTTATCTTGGAGGGTGGACAAAAAAAAACAAACTGAAAATAATACTACAATGAACAGTAAATGATGAATGGATTACAGTACAAAAAACAGTGTAAAAAGGAAGACAAGTTTAAATATTGTTGTGTATGAAAGAGATGAAAATAATACAAGGATGAGAATAAGTAAAATGATAGGCTGGAACATCTGGGAAAGTAAATACAAAGACAAAGAAAACAGTCAATTAATGGAATAGCGAGTCCAAAGTTTCAACAAAATAAATAGTGAATCAGACTATGCTTGTGGAGGGACCAAGTGCCCATCTCCCATTGACTTCAGTAGGAGTTCTGCATGGTCAAGCCCCAAAATGCCCAATTTAACTATTACTGCTATTTGTTTAGAGAAAATACTAATTGGTTTGCTTTAAATTTGTATAGGCCCATGCAGTGCTCTGCCTTCAAGCTAATGGGAGCTCTACAAGCTCAGAGCTATTGCTAGATCAGAAAGTGAGCATGCTAAATGTCGTTTCTGTTTGATTTCATGCAATACATGTATAGTAATTGATTAGCTTTAAACTCACTGCGTCTGTGACTTTCTGATACAAGGAAACAAAAGACTAATTAGTCGGCATAGGAATAAGAAATAATAGCTTCCAGCTTCACCCAGTAACTACTTTGACTATAAACTAGCAGGACAGCACAAAGCAAATTAACACAGCAAGAGACTTAATAAAACATTGGATAATACCATGAGCAATAACAAGATTTGCCAACTATAGGACTGCATGATAAGATAAGGGTAGGTATTTTTCATTTTTCATGGCAAAAGACCTTGAGTCAGCACAGAATTTGCTTCCCAAAGCCTCTCTGGAACAATTCTGCATAAAAACAAGCTACAGAAAAAGATGCTAGTCACTGCTGCATGTAAGCAGTGACCCATCAGCCTTCAACAAGATACAATCAATTACAGCAGTTCCAATATCCACACTACCATGTGGCTCTGTGAATCTGTAAAGTAGATTTGCATAGTTTATTTTTATCTGTGGTTTGTCATACTCTCTATAATTTCAGAAATTTAATGTTTCCTTCAGTTTAAAACTAATAAGGCTTTCTTTTTATTCATTTAACAGGAACCCAACCATTAAGAAAACAATCATGTTAATTTATGTGCCAAAAATGCTGGCTGCACTGCCTTTACTGGTGATGAAGGCACAACTCTAGCAAATCCAGTTGCAAACCCAGAAAAGAGTAATATCGTCCACCTCCTAGAACATAATTCTTTTAATTTCAAGGAGACCAGACTTATTCACTGTTCACAAAACACCCCATTGGTAGAACAAGTTTTCATATGGCCCGATGAGGATAAAAAGTAATTTAAGAAATAGTGATTTTTGTCCACTGTCTAAAATAAAGAATTTTGATGTGCCATACATTGAATTTGAGGCTTAATTCACTTGGCAGAGCCTTTTTACCTGTAGGCCGTAATAAGTAAAAGTCTACCTGACTCACTGACAAAGGTTCATCTGCACTTCGATCATCCGAAGACTTTGGAACTTCGAGTCTGTCGATGAAAGCCTGGAGCTCTTTCCTGAAGGCCTTCATCTGTGCGTTGATCCGGTAAAGAAGCTCATGCTCACGTATCCTGCTTCCGTCGTCTTCCTCATCCATCAGTCCAAAGAGGTCCCCATTAGCTACATAAATTCTCGCCTCAGTTATGATGGTGCTTGTGTCAGAAATTAAGCGATCTATTGTCTTGCCCAGCCGCTCAGCTTCAGAGCGAATGTCCTTCATCTGCTGCCTGTCAGTGAAGCTTTTCTGCCACCCAGATGATGTTGGATAAAAAGACCTTGTGGGTGTCAGGCACCGAATGTTACGCACCTCTTCAGAGTCACTTTCCCCACCAATAGGGCCTTCTCTTTTTCGGTGAGGGGGGCGGGAATCATCATCACTCTCTTTCTTTCCTGCATCACTTTCTGCATCACTGTCTCTGGGACTGCCACGGATGCCAAGATGAGAGGCCAAGTCATAGCGTTGCATGTTGGACATTAAGACTCTGTTCTCATACTGGAGTTGCATGACTTTGCCACTCAGCTCATTGATCTGCATTCGTGCAGCTTTTAGCTCCTCCTGTAACGCTTCTGTCTTGGCATTATCATGGTGCCTAGAGCTCTCATGGGCCCCAGACTTGTACTTGTATTTGTTCAGCTCAGCTGTTATGCGCTTGTTTTGTTCTTCCAAATCAGCTACATTTCTCCTCAGCAACTCTGTTTCATCTTCTACTAGCTGCAAATGTTGTCGTAGTTCTGACAGGGATTCACTCTGCTCTCCCAGGAGCGGGTTAGCAGTCCCTGAGAAATCATCTCCTCTTAAATCATCAAGCTCTGCTTTCAGTCCTCTATTTTCTACTTCTAGTTCCACTATTTTCCTCCCAAGAATGTTTGCTTCCTCCTCCACAAGTCTCAATCGAAGCTTGAGTTCAGCTTCTCTTGTGGTAGGTGGCCCACCTGCTTCACCTTTTGGCAAGGGACTGTCCAAATCCCCATAAAACGATCTGTATTTTTGCAGCTCATGTTCAAATCTGTCTTTCTCTTTATCAATTTTAGCCATTTTCTTCCTCATCAAGGCTGCTTCTTCCTTGACAAACTGTAGCTGGCATTTCAGGTCTTCATTGTCCTCCTTAGAAAAAGAAAAAAGTAGTATTTGAAGAAACTTGATGCAAAACAGGAGACCTCCAGCGAATGGTCTTAAATTACAAGATTAACAATCAAAGGTACATAGCTTTAGATATTAAGAGGTTTTCCTGCAAACATTTTTTCACCAATCAATAAATTAAAGAGAGGGAAATAAATGCTTAAATTTAAAAGAGGGGAAAAGACTTAAAAGAGGGAAAAAGACTATTTTACTTGCAACAGAAGTTTGCACAGTCCCCAGAAAATACATTGTGGGGGTGGAGGGCTTGTAAAAAATCCTTATGTTTTCCAGGCTTGTAACACTGTAATAGACTTCACTGTTCAAAAATCCTCAAGTCAGCATACAAAGGTCCTATAATCTCATTTCACTGGTGCTCCCATTTATTTATTTTGCCTAAAATATAGAGTATGTGAAAGCTGGTGGGTTCTGTTGCAGCGCCAGCGGTTTGTTTAGGTGGTCCTTGACACAGTGTTTTCTGACTGCAGAACTGGGACAAGAGCTCTCCATTTCACAGCATATAGGAAAACAAAGAGCAAAGCAAACAAGCAAGCAAAGTGCAAATCTACAAATCATGTATATTATTTCCATAGCGTCCCTGAAGCCTCCACAGGAGAATGCAGGCTACTGTTACTACAACATACCTCTGCTGGTGTCTGCTGTGACTTTTTTTCTGATTTTGGTAGGTCTTTGCTCCCTCTTCTCTTCAGTGATTGCTGCAACAACAACAAAATGACATGCACTTAATATTCCACTAAAGAGGTATATAATTCAGTCACTCTTTTTAAAACATAGCAAGTCAATGCAACTATAAAGGAATTAATGTCTCGTATTCCTTGAGATTCCTTGAGATACAGAGGGGAGACACAGTTGCCCAGAAATGACACAGCAATGTTATACAAGTATTAGTTTAATCAGTCTGTTACCTTTTCTATTCAACACATTTTAAGATTAGTGCATAATGTATGTTTAGAACATGACAAGAGAAGTAAGAAAGCAGATATCCCAAGTGGTAATTTACAGTTGGGAAAGCCGAGGCAAGCAGTGAAACCCAGCTTGCCTGTTTGATATTAACCCTAATGGGGCCAAGGCACTTAGAGATGTGTCTAGCCAGACATGCAGCCTTAGCCTTTGTGGTTGGCAAGCTACATAAAACAGTGTCACTGAGATCCCATCAGCTGAGTTGAGTGTACATCTACAAGGACACCTTTCTCTGTGTCCCACCCCCAGGCTTTGAGCTTGCAGTATACTGCAGTCAGACCTCTGTAGGTGTACACTATGGACAAACTCTCTGCAGGCGAGCTCACGCATAGATCTGGTCACTAGGTTTGTTCTGTTTTCACAACTTATTCAAGTAAATACAATTTAAAACTGCTTGGACTACAAAGTCCTTGTGAGACACAGAGCATATTAGCTTAAGAACAGCACCACACAAACACACGTAGGCACCACCATATCAGCAAGCTTCTCTGGTGTCTTCTCATCTGCTATGTGGCCAAAGTGAGTAGAAAAGAAGCTCCTGCTTTTAGAGCAGGATGCATTGGGATTGAAGCCTACTAGCATACCCAGCAAAAATCTTGTAATTGCTGACAGTAGAAAGTTTGTTAGTAGGCAAGCCGTAGCAGGGGAAAACAACCACAACCATCCCACTGTCAACACTCAATACAGATCACCAAGAAAACAGTAGGGGAGAGGAAAGTGAGTGAGAGCATATGTTAATACATAACATCCCACTTGCAGCTGTTCCCAGTTTTTATGTTCTCCAGGTAAAATGCAGGCCCTGAGGCAGGGCAGTGATAAAACCAACGCCATCTCCCTTTGAGATTATTCTCTGGTAGAAGCATTCTTTGTGCCACTGAGAAACATGCATTTCCCTGCACCAGCCAGGGCAGAATCCAGCTGTACCTAAAAGCCATCCAGTTGCACACAGTGGGAACTAAAATATGTTCATAATCTTCAAGGAACAGAGTATAGTGGGCAACTATGCTGTACATAACAATCCTGTGCTCTATTTGCCTGCAGGTACCAATTGTTCTCTTTCTTCTGCAGATCATGCCCATAACAAATACTAAGCTCGTGGACTGCTCACTCCAAATGAAAAAGTCAACGTCACAGAAATGGCTAACATAAAACTGAACAGCCACAAGAGATTACTTCTCTTGAGGCTTTTTGCTCAAATTTACCATAGAATCGTGTAAGAACTAAGAAAAAAGACCTTAGATTCAGAGTCAGAACTAAGATTTACAGATGGGTCCCCCAAGAACCAGAATTTAAATTTTTATGTCTCTTGCAGAAAGGTTGATCATTAGCTGTGATAGTGAGGTAGCTAGATAGCCGTGACGACTGACAGGCTTCTAAAGGAATCCAGAAAAGACACAAAAAATAGTTCAATTAACTCACTTTAGGATCCAGTCTACAAACAAAATTATTCTTCTCCAGTGTCACCCATCAGTTATCCTATTGCAGAAATGGTACACGCATGTAAAGGTTTTTTGGTTTTCTTTTTGAATTAGCAGACTTATAGTGTTAAACTTCCAGAGGAGGAGCTTCCTTCCCTTTACTATTAATTATACCAGTATGTATTATCACTTTGAAAAACCCTTTTCAATTCAGTTAGCACTGCAAACTTCTCCTTCCTCGAGATTCTTGCCAATATCACCCACTGATAAAATAACTAAGGGATAGTTAAACTATACTTCTGCTTGATTATCTAAATGCCTTCTATTCACCCTGCCAAGCTCAGCATCTCTCCAGATATAAAAAAGTTCTGAAATGCTGAGCTGCAACTTCTTGTGTACCCTACAACTTTTCAGAAAGCAGGAGATATATGAAGTTTCCTCTGCCAAAAAAAAAAAAAAAAAAAAAGGCAAAAAGCAAAACTACAGAGAGCAAAAAGTATTTTTCTAGGTTTGACAAAAACCAAAAAATCTGTTTTTCTCCTTTCTCTCTATATCTTTTGTGTTCCCTTTTGGTAGTCAGGATAGCAAGATTTTAATTACAACAATAGTTGTGGCTATGTAATGACTAGGTGCTACTTTCTATCCTGCTCTACTCAAATTACAATAAACCATCCACAGAGCTTGTGTTATTCACCACTGAAATGATGGTGTTTAGCAGCAAAATTTCATAGCAGAAAGCAATGAAGAACATGCATAACTGAATTAGCAGGATGACTTGGGTAAGTGGATTAGGCCCAGCTGGAAATGGTATGATGTCTTTTATTGTGAAAAACATATTCTGATCACTAGAGGTTAAGATCTCACTTGCACGTCTCAGCTGACAGATGACATCTGCAAAATCACAGTGCCCCATAACCTCATGTTAGGTCACTGAGGCAATACTCATACTGAACAAAGAATGCCACATATCAAGCACTATATTCTGCTATAAATAATAAATTTTTGAGAGTTTTTCCAGAGGTAGATTTCACAATTTACAGTGTCTACTCTTGCTATCATTCCCCTCAGGCCTTGTACCAGTCTACTCTTACAATCCAATTTTCAACATTAAATAATTTATTGCCGCTAATAAAAAGAAATTCATCAAAGCAAAACAAAAAAAGGAAAAAAAAAAGTTCAAATAAACATACGGCAAAACCAAAACCAGCAACCTAGACTCCTGCAAGTGAATATTCATATTATCCATGCGACTGGACACTATCAAAATTGTCAGTATGTTGCTTGTTTTGACATACTAACAAATGTTAGACAGGGTGAGTGAGTGATTCAGCTACCTTCATGTACAAAATACCTTTTTTCGAAATTTTTTGTGTTAGATCACCTTTTAATATAATTCAGCACTTGTTGATCCTTTTCCCATGTCACAGTCTACCATGAAGCATACTGTAACGCCACTAAAAGCCACCTCTGCTGTTTTTTCAACTGCAGCAAAAAAATCTGCCCCTCATACTCTAGAACTGGCTTTGAGAGTTTGTTGTGAAGGATAATTTGAGGGTTCAGACAGTTTTTCTGCTATATAATTTTAAAAATCACATTCAGTTCCTTCTAATTATTATGAGTCAAAAAAGACAAAGGTAAAGTAAGAAATAGATGACTGCTTTTGCACTATCTGATCAGTAATGCTTACTAGACAGCGCTACGGTTTTAATAACCTTGAATCAAGTTACCCATCTGCCAGAGAAAAGAATGAGCAAAAAATGCACATAATACTGTTTCTACAATGGGGAGTTTGCTAAACTGCTCAAGTACTAATGAAATATTTCAACTGCACTGGGGATAAGAAGACCAGTAACGGGGGCATGTATCATTATATTGTATAATCTCTGCCTTCTTCTGAAAGACTAGGAGGTAAAACCGGGTTTGATGTGAACATTCTAGCATTCACTGTAGCCACCAGACATGGGGCTTCATGTGTGTTCTGGCAATGTTGAGAAGTTTCCACCCTCTAGATAAGATCACAGATGATGCTGGTATTATATACACACCAGATAACATGCAACGGGCAATTCTGATGTGCTGTTCAGCAGCACCAGTCCTCCAGTGACCTTCACTGGAGTTCATCCAATGTCTTGCTGGAGATGCTAAGTACTTCTCAAGACCAGATGGTATAATCCCTCTCTTGCCAGCGCTAAACTGCAAGCCAAATGTGCAGTCCCAACATCACCTGTGACGCTCAGTGCTTCTCAGGTGTAAAAAGACCTGAAATCTACTCTGAGAGTAACACAATGCGGAAATAATAGCATCACACTCCACTGAGTAGGAAAGCTGTAAAATGAACTCAGATTCTCAGTACCTGATTCTAAGCTACAGTAAATCACTCAGCAATTAATAAAGAAGCCCTAGCAAAACATACCAAGATTTTTCAAGATGCTTAGGTTTGATTATTTCAAGCCTGATCGAGGGGTTTTATGACCTAAAAATCAATGTAGGCAACCACAGGAGGAATTCCTGACACATAAAGGAATTTAGGGGTGCACAGAGGCCCCATAGCAGCCCTTATCCCTCCTCCCAGAGCAGGCTAAGGCAAAGGGTGTGCAGCTTCTTGAATCTCCACAGCTGCAACCAAATCTCATCTGCACAGAACTGTACCGTACACGGTTTCAGTTAGCTGCCTCTCAAGTGCTGTGACAGGTCTGCAGAGCTTTCAAAAATCAGAGCAAACCTAACACCATCTTTACAGTCCTTGAAAAGTCACTGAATATTGAACAACTTTTAGGCTGCACAAACTTGCCTCTGTCTGGCACAGAGTGACTATGACCAGGGAAATGGAAATCTGCCCTAAGACTCTCTCTGCATTTTCCCTTCAGTCAATATGGTTGATTAGCTCATGGAGCTGGATCAAAACAAATGTAAGACAGAATTTTTAGTTTACTGCCACCAACTCTAATTCAATGTATTAGAATATGTAGTAAAAATTAAATGGACACCATCCATTTTGACAAATTGAAAATGCGTATTGTCCTCAAAAAAAAAAAATCTTTGTTTTTAAAATGTCTCATTTATTTTGCAACCCATTTGCCAGCAACAAACTCAAGACACTGCCTTTATCTGTCACTGGCACAAGTATACAGAATGATACAACCTTTTACTCCTTCCATTCCTCTTCAAGGGCAGAAGGAGTCCTGAGTATTTCAGTATTCTATTGCTTGCAAAATTAAGGCAGGAAAGAAAAAGCAGGGGATAAGTGAAACACAAAGAAACACAGCACCCCTGTCCATGAAGCAAACACTAAGCATATCCCTACTAGGTCTAGCACTTTTCATATTAAACCCAGCATATTTGAAAACACTGCTGAAGAATGATACAAAATGAAAGCAATCTTTATTACTTCACAATGGGGAGAAAAATAATTCTTATGCAGTCTTTTGAATGTCTTTGTACTGCAGAAGAGAAAAGACAAGCTGCCCTCCAATATTTGTATTATTTCATTTGCATTAATTTAGGAGTTATTTCAGTTATCATTTTCAGATCCTTTACCATTACTCATTTGCCAATTAAATAAGAAAAACAATAAAGGAGAGAAAAAGATACACATTTTAACTTTATCTAGAGAAAACTTTTGCATTTTGAATTAAAACCACACTGCTAGAGCAAATAATCATAACTGTGCAGTATAACTAGGTAAAAGTATTCTTTCCAATGCATAAAATGAAGCAGCACATTTCTGCTTCCATTACATTTGCTTCCTTCTTTTTCTTATTTGAAAAAAATACTGAGCAGTAGAAGATGAAAGCTGCCTTTTCAAGGCTCTCCATATGTCCTGGTCAAATAGCTGGCCAAACTCTGATACTTTGCTTTCGGTGATTACACACTCCTTCATCCACAAGGATATCATAAAATAGTGGAAGCAACTTCTCTGAAGAGGAAGAGGTCTCCTGACATTTGAACCTTTCAAAAGATAGAAGAGCTAGTCATGGTTAGCTCCCCAGCACTATCCAAGCAGGTCTCTTTATGGATGCAGAAATCACACTCAGCTTACACTCAGCTCCCTAATCCTGAAATGCAAAAGCAAATCTCAGCACACCATGAATATTTTTGAGTGAAACTGCAGCAATAAGGTATTTTGTTGTATAGTGATGCTAGATAAACCTGTTTCCTAGGGCTTCTTAAGTTGGTCTTTATTTCTCAGCTCAGCTATTTGTCTTTTTTGTGAGGAGAGTCAGTCTTTTTGTCAGGGTTTGCACAATGCCTAGTAAAATGCACTGTCCCAGCTTTTATCTGGGACTGCCAGTATGACAGACAGGATGTCAACGTAGTTCAAAACACCATCACACAACAACAGCAATTATCACAGTCACAGATGTGGATATGGCAATTATAAATTAAATACATAGGACATTTTGCCCAATCTAAATTTCTTTCTCACACCTGTTATCACATGCAGACTTTTTCAGAGCAATATTTCAGAAGAGATTTCAAAGAAATTTTCATGAGAACAGGAAAATGCAAGCAACCAGATTAGGTTCATTGCCTTGGTTACAAAAATGCATATATATAAACCAAAGTGTAGTTAATATATCCCAACAAAAAAGGTTAGTCTGAAAATGAAAAGTAATGAGAAGGAAAAAAAGAATGATTCTGCACATAATGTGCACTTCTACACTGCTCGCTGGAAATTTATACAGAAGCCAGCTCTGCAATGTTGTGGGTTGATCACACATGTACATTTGAGTTCAAACTCATTTCATACTGAAGAGTTGTATTAAATGCACAGATAGCTCTTTCAGTCCCTCACCTGGATTCACAGGGGAGGATGGCATCAAGAACATGCACATCTGTGCATATTCTCATCCACAGCAGAGAAAGGCGCTTTGCAGCTTGCCCTACAAGACTGTGCACCTTGGAAAACACCTCCAGTTATGGGGACATATCACCAGAAAATCATATTTTAGAGTTCATTTGAAAGCATGCAAAAATTTACGGTTAATTCATGTAGGAAAAATTCTGAAATCTGCACTTGGTCTAGAAGCCTGAGCAGTGAGCACAAGATTTTCTGTTAACAGGGGAAAGAAATCCACCTCTCGTATGTCAGCAATCACCACTCTGTCCTCTGACTATAAGGAGGGGTCTTCTGTTACTCTTCCTTTCTTCTTTTGTCTGTGTTTACTTAGGAAAGTTCTATTGTAAATACAGCCATTTGTAAATTGGCTGAAAAATATTTTCCAATAATACAACATATGGGGAAGTTTAAACAATGTTTGGGAACTTAGGTTATTGAAAACAGACGATCAGACTCTGTAGTGCTCTGAAGTGATGCTAGTGTGATCCTGCCACAAATTAAATCTAAGTTTTAATCAAAATTTTGTTAAGCAGCTCATGTAAAGAAGGTGCTCTGGAAAAATAAACCATGGAGGCTAGAAATTAAAATGGAAGGAAGACATTTGAGCAGTTTGGACATCCTCCTACCTTTCTCAATCTGTTACCAGTTTGCTTTCCCATAAGCCTGCACCCAGTGCTTTTCCTGGTATTGTGATCATGCAAAGATGGAGATGAAGGGAAGGGGAATATAGCAGCACTGACTGGAGCAGAGTGTCCAGTGGCTTCACTAACTACAAAAGGCTCACAAGACCTGTGACTGATCCCCATGTCTTGTCCTCCTAAATGAAACTTGCTCAGGTTCTTAAGGGAAATGCTTATTCCCAGCGAGGGAAGGGGCCGCGGCTCTTAGGCTGGCTTAAAACCTTCATGTAAACATTGACTTAAGACTGTTACTTAAAGGTTCCCTTTGCTAGAAATGTGAAAATCTCATTCTGACATGCAGTTTGACAGCCTTCACCTCATTATAAATATTTGATCACTGGGATGCATTTTTAACTAGCTGTCAAGAAACAATCTGGCTCTTCTGCATTTAGCATAAATGTCACTGAACCAGGAAATCACCCGCAAATTAATGCCACAGCAGTCCTAATGGGATTATGCAAGAATCAATTATTGATCCTACAGTAATTAACATTTTTTGCCACTTCCTGGAAAAAACATAAAATAATATTGGTAAAGACTGCAGATGAAGTAAAGGTTGGAAAAGTGTTTAATACTGAAAAGGACAATCACTGATACAAACCTTGGTGCAACCAAGTAATATCTGTTTTAATATGACTAAATATGAAGATACATATGTAAGAACAAGGAGTGAAAGTTATGCTAAGACAACAGGACAACAGCCTAGAAAATAGAGTTCTCTTGAAAAGCCACATCTCTAAAAAAGACTACAGGATCATGGAGGATAATCAGCTGAAATAATATCCAAGTGTAATTTTGTGACCAAAAGGCTTAATTTAGTCCTAGGTTGTAGATGTCAAAACTGAGGATCACTGTGCAATAACTAGAAAAAGATGTGCCTCTCCACAGAATCAAACCACCCTCAGACAAGTGGAATGAATCCCTTCCAAGTAGTGCCTATCTTACTCCTTTGAGGGACCCCAAATTCCTAACTTAGGTTAAATGCTTAATTTTTAGATGGCTAGATTGTATCAACCCTAAGCATGCAGAATTAAAAAAAATAACAACAAACCAACACCAAAGCATTGATGCTGGAGTCTTGAACTTAGTGTAGTAGTAAAAATGTATGTTTCCTGGCTGGTAACTACCTTTCAGAAAATTCAGATGACTGTTCCTGGGGCAGTTCAGGAAGAGTTGTGGTAGACTGTTCTCAGCTGTCAATTTTTAACACGGACCAGCACCCTTTTCTGAAAAGTAGGCATCAATTTAAATAAAATACTTGGAGGTATTTTATGACCCATGTTATTCGGGAGGCCAGACTGGTTGATCATATTATAAAGTTGTGGCCTCATAGTTTCTGCACAGATGAAAGCTGACCAAAGTTTGGGAACTCAGCAACAATACTCCTAGAAGCACACTACAAGGAAAATTAACCTTTGAGTGTATCTATGTGTACCATCAAGGCAAAGTTCTAGTTCAAAACTCTTTCTAGGGCACTGTTACTGCTGCTTCTAATTAATCATATAAGATCTAAACTGCTAGCATCTGTGAAAAGTAAAATAAAGCAGCAAGGCCTGTAACGTAAAACAGCCTTGGTAATTAGGCCAGTTGGATGTCATCATCAGTCATGCTTTACAGGGATATAGAAGCTTCTCATTACACACAACACTGATGGAAACAGATGCATGGCAAATACCTTCTAAGTGCAAGTACTCATCTGTGACCTAAGCAAAGAGCTTGGTTATTATCCTAACCCGGATTCATTGCTGAGATAGCCAAAGTCAATTAAAACAACTAAGACAAAGCAAAACAGAATTGACATCCACAGGTCTCATTCTACACATCTCAATACATGCTGTTGTTAATACTAGCAATCGGAAAAAAAAAATCACATAATATGTCCAAACATCTCAGCAGACATAAACACTTCAAAAAAGCACGCCCACACATACAAAAGTTTAATCCAGCGCCTTTTACTTCAAAATAAGAAGTGCAGTGCTTAGAATTCTTAAATATTGAGTGTTATCAAAACCTGAATCTGCTAAACTGCAAGGGGTTGTATTTCTTGATATTATGAACATTGTGGTAAGTGAAAAATAAACCTCCAGGCTGTAGGGAACAAACATCAAAAGCCTTCTTGTTCCTGGCTAGTATTGATTCCACACAATTCAGAAGAGCAGCTGGGCTGATCCCAGAGCCCAGCACACCCTACAGCTGGGTGTTGTCCCTGTCAAGTGACTCATCTCCATTCAATATGCAGTGACATAGACCATCGAATACGGCTATAAATGTGTGCAAATGAGAGGGTCTAAATGAAGAAGGTGACTCAAAACATGCCATTCTGCTCTCCTAGTGTAGTACCTATAGAGCAGTTCAGAGGTAGAGCACAACTAGCACACCGGCAGTCAACGAAGAATCAGCTGGCTGCCTTACACAATTACATAGTCTCTGCTCCTGTCCAGCCTGGCCACAGAAGCCATTTGTCAGGCAGTATTCCCCACCACTGTATCATGTATAATATTTCCGTTGTTGTATTTGTTCTTCATACGTCACTTTCCTTACTGCATGTGAGGTATCTGCTTGATAGGAGGTTTAGTACTTTGCACAGACACACACACACACGCACAGCCGTATTGCACAGAACACAACTAGTTGCACAGAACACCATGCATATCGGTGCAGCAGGAAAAAATGCCCTGCTTGATAGCATGTACCTGCCTCTGACCTCCTGCTCTCTCACTGTGTTTTGTCTGAGAAGACAGACAGATGTCAAGCTCCAGAACAGCTTTCTGTACTACGACAGGAGAAGGTTCTCCTTCCTCACACTGGCAGCCAACACAGCTCAGCCAACACAGGACAGCGCTTACCTCCATGGTGCTACTTTCTGCTTACTCTCCTAAAACCAGGACAAGCTACCTAAGGTTGTGAGGTTCTGCCAAAGAGCCATCACCAACACAGGCACCTGAAAGATGCACTGGGAAATCCTATGTGCAGAATAACTAATAAATCTACCAGGCTACAGAGTGCCCTTGTTTTTCAACTGTAGACTGTCCAGCAGCACCAGAGAATGTAAACACTGAAAATCATTTCATGTTTGCAGAAGAGCCCAATTTAAGACTATGAGAAAGATAGCTCTGAAGTCAGCAGTGAGCACGTGTACTAAAGAGAAGCAAAGCTACGGTAATTTTCCTTTCAAATCTGAAATAAGCTCAGCTTTGGCCTGAATCAGGACATTGCAAATGCTCTGTTTTGCCAAGTGTTTCTCTGAAGGGACTGGTGCACTTAAGCAGTGGACTGAACACAGTGGTATAAGGGGCAGAAATCATGTATGACTATTATTCATCAAAGCCCTAGTGAGACCTCCAGGAAGATTATGACATTTGGTGCATATTGATTCCACACAAAAACATGTATCTAGACCTCAGCACTTAGAAAATTTCTCTGTTCTGCCTCAATAAAGCCTTGCGGCTGACAGAAAGCAATTTTGCAATGTCATCTGGATTTCCTCTGCGTCTAGAGAATCCTGGCCTACCTCTATGCTCCCATTCATGCTTCTGTAGCAGTACAGAGATTGAATTTGTTCTCTCCACCATGCAATCTCTTTCTTTAAGAAACTAAGGCAATAATACACAGTGTCATACAAAAAAATTCATGAGACCTGCCAAAAGTTACAAAATGGGCATAAACAAAAAGTAGTTGGAATTTTAAAAGCATAATATATTATTTAAAAAAACTTAACGCAAAACAAGAGAACCAGTGCATTATGTACTGTCTGTGCATACAACTATGGACACAACTGTGAAAGGTAGCATGACAGCTATCAAAAAGCCAGCTAAAGCAGGGAGCTAATTTTTACACTTTTAAGCTACCTGGCAACTTTTTATTTAATTTGAGCAATTGAGTTGGCATCTCTGTGTCTAAATTACGTATTTGGACACTTGAATGTCTGTTTGATCATTTGAGTAAAGAAATACTGAAACTGGGAAGTGCAAAAAGAAAAACTTGTCTTCTCTGATTGAGGACCATTACAGAATCCAAAAATCTTTGTCTTTTAGTAGAAAAGAAGTTCTCAGGCTTACAAACAGTACAGTGCCAACAAATGAACAGGAGATGACTGAATATAAACCAAGCAACACCGGATTTCCCAAACTTTCCCCCATTTGTTAACGTAGTATCATACTTGAGGACCTTATTGACGATAGTAGCAAGATCGCCCACTTCAGTCATGGGATATAAAAGGCCTTCTTTCTGCTTTACATCTCAGGGAAGTCATACACTAAAGTCCGTAGCAACAGAGATACTTCTTTGCCAGCTGTCACACTATGAGTTCATGCTCACAAACCATTTTCCCTGGTAACCAGTTACCATCCACCACCTGAGCCACAGATACTGCACTGTCCATTACTCCCACAGACAATTGGGCATGCCAGTTGTGTTGGCTTTGTCACCACTGGTGACTGCCCCTTGACAGTAACTCTCAGCAGTAGGAATTCACATGACAGCAATGGGCTGGACTTGCTATTGGTGTCTCATTTGCCATCTCATCTGGCTCCATATCAAGTCAGAGACCTTTTGCCTAGTTTTTTTCACTAGTAAATTAAATGGCCAGGGACTGTTCTCAGGACCTGATGCCAACTGTCACTCCACAATTCAGTCTCTTTTCAACTAAAATGACAATATAGCTACACTTCCTGACAGCTTCTTTCAAAACAAACAGGACCACATCCAAACAGTCAATCAGGCATGAGCTCTGACCCAGGCTAGACCCCAATTCATGCCCAAGCATGAAGCAGTGGTAGCTGACCCAGACCAAAACCATCCAAAGGATCTGCTAGCAATCGCTTATCTGTGTGTGGGCCTTTCCTTAGCCTCTTTTACTTTGCAAAAATAGCTTTTGACTAATGGAAGCAATTCTGTAGCAAAGAACAATTTTGAGAAGAATGATCAAAGCAAAAAAAGGGTCTCAGGTGCTGACTTGAGACCAGGACATAGGGACTCATGTACTTCCTCTAACATAGAGATTCTCTGTGTTTGGAAGCTCTGCTCTTATTCTGTGCTTCTGTTCTGGTTAGGCTTTTTTAAGATGGTCATTACTTTTTTTTCTTTAAAATAGAGCTTATTGCAAAGAGACTCTGACTTTATCTGGAGACTGTATGTAGTATCAATAACAACTTTGACAAGACTACTTGGAAATCTAAAGCTATTGATACCCATCACAGAAATGAAGGAAAACAAAATAACATCCTGCCACAAGGAAGGAACTCCCATGCATCCATCAAACCAGAGTAGCAGCATTACGTTTCCAGGTTCAAAAGAACTGATCAAACTTAACTTTATTTTGTGATAGCTAAATTATTTTCTGTTTTGAAGATATTCCAGATACATTATTTTTCCACTACAAATGCTACTCTTTCATTATTACCTCCTCACCAGCAGGCAAATCTGCCACTCCTTTTACATATCCTTGCAAATTTTAAGACAAGTCAATAGGAATCCACAAAGCGACACAACAGCTGTGCTCTCTGAAAAAAACTTCCCTTAAGGCATCTTCACTCACAAAACCTCTTCACAGTTAGATATTTACGGATTTTTATCCTTTTGAAATCATTCACTATTTATTACATATGTTTTGGAGCTATATTTTTATTGACTATTAGCCTATTTATTTTCATTGTTGATAAACTGTCTTGAAGCAAAAGGCTCATGTGAATTGCTGATGGATGATACACAATTGAAATGTTATTTTATGAGGTTTAAGTGTAAACGACTTCTTTTTTTTCTGTTTATGGCATGACATTTTCAGAGTTACTATAACAGATTTTGTTAACAGAAATTAATTTCTTTCTCCATTATGATTCTTTTCTTGGAAACTAAACTGAAGTAAACTCTGCCTATCCTGCTCACTGTGAAATCGCAGTTTGCTCTGAGCAAAGATGTCAGAGTCATACCCTCACAGATGATGAATAACGTCCCTGCTGAGTGCTGTTTCTAAAGGAACAAAATATTTGGGCAGGATACCAAAGGTAACAGAATTTCACATAAGCAAGTCTGATGGAGGTGACTGGGGGTTCTGCATCTGCAGGGATATAGCACGTACAGAAACACTGAGTCATGCTTGGAGTCAGAGGACTTTTTTGCTTTTTCCTCTGTAAACTCAGGCAGAGACTTGTTTCTCATGTCTTTTTTAAAAAGCCTCCTCATTATCCTGCTGTTCTTTTCACCACAGCAACTTGAATTTTCATGAGGCAACAAACTGAGATTCCAGATCACGAAAACCCCTTACTTTTAGTAGAAGTGTTACTGATAGACTTGGTATTTAGGTCCTCCAAAAGACCCAGGAAGGAACTGGGCTTGTGAGACTTACTACATCCTCCCCTGCTGCCATCTGGTGCCAGGAGCACGTAAATTACTGTAACTCTTCAAAGAGTACTGCTTACTACACCGATCCTGTGAAGCTGATCAGCTACATCAGCAGGCATACTAGCATCCCATCTCTCTCTACCTTGCCCCTACTCCCTCCATTACCAGCTATTTGAAATGAGGCTCAAACTCTGAAGAGAAATGAAAACATGAGGTGCCACTAGGAAGTGTTTGAGAGACAGTATGATGCAGGAGGCTCAAACTTTCACCTTTAAAGCAGTAGAGCCAAGTATCCATCTGCCGACTTGTGTGCATTCAGCACAGGAAACAAACAGAAGCCAGAAATCCATGCACAGTTACAGAGCTGTGACCTAACTGGGATCGCAGAGACATGATGGATAGCTCACATGTGTGGAGTGCAGCCATGGATCGATGCAAAATCCAAAGGTAAGGAAGAAGGGTGGTTGGTGTCCTACACGAACGAGCAGTTCAATTGCACGTAGCATTGCCTTGTAATGGGTGATGAGACAGCTGTGAGCTATGGGTAAGAATCAGAGGACAGAGGAACATGAGTGGGATCATTTGGGGTTTCTTCTACAGACCATCTGATGAATAAGAGGAAATAGATGAAGCATTTTCAGACAACTAGAAGAAGTCACATAATTTCTGCAATGGATTGAAGACAATTTTTGCCACAGGCGATAAACAAGCCAGCTGTGGGAATCACTCTGATGGACCTCTTGCCAATAAGGAAGCATTGGTCAGGGGTTCGATGGCCAATGGTTGCACTGGCAGCCCTGACTGTGAGATGGTGAAGTTTAAGGTCCTCAGAGAAGTGACCAAGACAAGAGCAGACGAGAAAGTTTTGATTCTGAAGGCATTCAAAAATGTAATGCTACTGTCGGATGTGATTGCCTTGCCTACTGGAAATGCTGCAAACCACCACCCAACATGAGACCTGTTTCCAGTTCCTTACAACCTCATCACATTTTAGATGTTGCAGATTTTCCATGCCAAGAATCTGTCTCAGCATAAATTATCACCATTGTTAATATTTTGGAAAATTTCTGCAAAAGTATTCAGCTCTTTCCAAGAAGAGAATATCCTGGTTTACTCATATTTAAATTATTGTAACAAGTGTTCTTTTGAGAAGTTCCATTATGCCTGTGCTCTGGAACATTTTTGTGTCTCTACATGATATATACCTCATACTTCTCCAATTAATCCAAATCATGACTGGCCAAACTGTAACCTTTCAGAAATCTCCTATTCCTATACATTAGCAGGTAATTATTTCTTGGAGTTTACTGGTTTAAATTGATGAAAATTCTGTATTTACAAACTACCACATCCTCTTCCGCCCCAACTATCAATCCAAACATTTTCTCCAGCTGACAGATTATGTTCTAATTCCGGGACAGAAGGCAAAGCCTAACTAGTCCTGCAATTGTTGCTCTATGAGGGTCTAGACAAAGCTGAGGCTAGGCATTGGAACCAGAGACCTTTTCTCCCAGTGCTCACAGTGATATAGTTGCACAGTGAAAGATCCTCCACTTCTCTGTCCAGATGCAAAAGTGAAGAGCTAAGGCTTGGAAACAAGGAAAGGAACACAACAAACCAAGGAAGCTGACAGATTTGTATGAGGGGGTGGAAGAATCAGACAAAAAGGACAAATTGCGCAGAAGAAAGAAGCTGTAACTAAGATAATATACCTGGAGTAGAATAAGAGGAAAATTAACTGGAATAGACTTGAAATCCAGAGAGGAGATTGGACACTCATTAAAAGTTGGAAGGATGCAAGGAAGGAGGAAACGGGACGGAAAAGAACAAGACTGGGATTTAGGAATCAGAAGAAACAGCCACTACTACAAGACACAATTAAAAAAAAAAAAAAAAAGGAAAAAGAAAACAGGAAAATTTAAAACAGACACAGGATCAAGACTGAGAGAAAACCTGGAGAATCTGAGATTTTGTGAGCTATAGGAGAAAGACTCAAAATAAGTGGTGGTGGTTAAACGCCAGGAGAAGGGCTTAAAGAGAGAAAAGGAGAGACACTGGATTTTTACCAAAGAGACACAATAGGCAAGCTGTTATTGGTGATAAAGGGGACTGGGATGGGATCATCCCTCAACAGTTCTTTTCACAGCTCTCCAGTTTTGGGGGTTTTTTTTGTTTGTTTGATAGTATTTTTTTTTTAACATCAGCTTTTGTTGTGAATTTTCCAGCTGCACTCCTGATTTTTGTGCAGCCTGAGCACACAGAGATGTACGGAGAGCTAATCTGTGCATAAACATGGTAGGAAAAGGTTGCAAGAGTAAGCAGAAAAGTGTAAGTACTTTCCCGTGGTCCCTCAGGAGGTTAATATCAAAATCAGGAACAGAATTCAGATTCCTCCTCCCAGCTCCAGTTCCCCAGACCCTGCTGCCTTCTTCCATTTCCACTCAGTGTACAAAACAGACTGACTGACAAGCCAGGTACCACTCCAGCAAAACACAGACTCATATACAGAGGCATAAACTCCTCTGCCTGCAGTCTGAACTAACGGGACAAAAGACATCTCTGGTTCACATGCAGTGTAGCTGTGGTCATTGCAAGCTTGTACCTGAGGTAATAACCTATGCTTAGAAGACGAAAATGGCAGCTTGACAACATCACCTTAATGCGGCTATAAGAACTGAGCTGTCTTGCATCTGCCCAGCTTGGAGCACTAGCAGAATGATCAATTTCTATCCAGAAAGACATCCATCTCTGAAAAACACTGTGCCTCTTGCAATTACATATCTGCACTGCAGTGAGGATTTGTAAAACTCAGGGTTCATTATATTTGTCATATTTTCCCCCTACTTCATCTGCCTCACAACAAACCATCTAAAGCATGGCTAACTGGGCATTTCCTACATGGCTACAGCAAATGAATGAATTCTTAGTTCATACTATCATAATGAAAAGCTCTACATGAGTTAACTAGACTTTAATAAATTACTACCAAAAAAATAATGAACATTAATTAATTAATTAACAACTTATTAACAAGTCTTTTTAATATCTGAAAAAAATACATCCAGGTACAGTTGGTTTCTCTTTCTCCAGGAAAGAATTTCTCTACTTTGTTTTCAGCTTCCTCAAAAGCATTACAATTAATAATGACAAATAATAAAGAGGAAATCAGCAACAGTTGCTACAAATAAATTCCAAGAACTGACAATGCAGATTAAAAATCTGGTGTTTCCCTGTGGATGTATGCAGGAACAACACTAAATGAAATAGCTGCAGGTTGGGAGACTGAAAGTAAAAGTAACTGATAGAGAATGTATGCTTTTCTGGAACACCTTCCCAACCCTGGATGCTTGCAAGCTGCTTCTGCTGCCATCAACAACCACTTCCATTTGTCATGGAATATATCATAATTATTTTTTTTCAAAAGCTCTAAACCAAAAAATCAAACAGCAACTACCTCTCTATATTAATGGACAAGTACATTCACAAGTCTGTATTCACCCAAATGTTCACTGGAGAACTCTAGATTTGCCTCTACACAAACACATCTGCTAGTATTTACCTTTTATACATGTTTCCAGTCAAGTCTACCATGCTTTTTCAAAAAATATAGAATCTATGCCGAGAGAACTTTGGCTTTGGTCCTGCTCTAAAGACTACCTAAAAAAAATTATGTTTCTGCCTCCAACATTTTCTATTAATCTTTTAACTGTTCTCTGCTGTCTCACACTGTTCATTATAAAAAGAAAACAAATTTCCCATGGCAGTTATACACAAATAGATTTTAAGAAAAATTGAAAGGTTTGTGTTTATGCAGTACATTTGATGACATAAAACTACAGAAATCAGCCATTACGTACTCTGAGCACTGTTATTATGCTGTAAAATAAAAATGCTTCACTGTCTTTGGAGATTAACTCTCCCACTAATTCTAAATTCAATAAAGTGAAGATCACAATTCAGACAAGAGGTCTTGACTCTCTATTCCTATGTATACTGAATAGAACTCCCTTAAGCAGGAGGTTCCATTGGTTATAATGGCTGTACTGAAATGAGAAAGGGTTGTAAACCCCTGAAACTAGAGGAAATAACTCACACGCAAACGAAAAATTACCATTATGACTATCTGACAATGACATTTAAGAGGCATGAATCCTCCAATTGCCAGAGAAGAAGAGAAGGTACTTATCACAGAAGAATTCTAATGCACTTCAGACTGCTTTGGGTTGTTTTCATGGTTGTTTCATGTTAACGTTTTCATAGCTTCTTCACAGATCCTAAATTTCAAATCTGTAAGAACTAGTATTCTTCACCACCATCCTTCTATTGGTCCCCCAAGGCATGGCATGCTTGCCAAGCACATAGCAGTTTCGCTGCACTTCAAACTTTCTTTTCTCTGACTTGCATCTCCTCAACCATCCTTCAACTTCCCCCATGCGGTGCTGAAAGTCCTAGCCTGAAAAGCAGCCTTCTCCCACTGAAAGGGACTCAGCAGCCTGTTTGAAATATATACATGAAAACTCCTGCTTAATTATGATGATGCATGTAACAACTGGGCATGGCAGTTCTCCTCTAAAGTTCTGTGTAAAGATGTATTTCTGACTCTGTCCATTCCACCTCTACTCTGGTATAATGTCTTACTGCATCTTTCTGTTTTAGCTCAGTGCCCCCATTCTGTGCCAGTGGGAATCATCCATCTGTTTCAGCTTCATGAAAATAGTATTCTGTAGAAGAGCCCCAAGCTTAAACATGACACTCTCCTTTCTTTTGGAGTCTCCAGTATCCTTCCACTGATACCAAGAGCAAAGACAGAAAGGGGTAAACACCGAAGTCACAGAAAGAAGTGAAGAGCAGTATGAGAGAAACAGAACCATAGTTCAGCATAGTGGGCCAGAGGGAAGAATCAGGACAAGGAGAAAGCGACTACTGATGACAGAGATTAAAAAGTCTATTTATTGGGTTAATTTCCTGTAGGTACACGGCTCCCAAAGAACATAAATTCTTAAATTGCCACTACACTTCATTGCAATCTGAAGTTGCATAACATAACAAGAAGCAAGGCAAAAGAAGCTTACTGTGGTATAACCTGTCACAGGGCAGGAGGAAAGGATCCAGAAATGGGAAGCAACAAGAAAGTGGAGTCTGAATGGACAAGAATAATGAAAAGTTTGGAGTAAAACCAAACTTAACAACAAGTTGAAAGGAGAATTACAGAAAGATCATGCTCTCATAAAGAAGATGGTCCCAGAAACTGGGTTGTATTTGGTGGCAGAAACCATAGTGAAAACAGAAGACAGTATCAGGCAGAGGAGAGGGAAGCTGAATAAGGCTCAGATTTCATGCCCTTTTCAAATCTGCAATTATGTAGAAAACCAGTAGGAAGTGGCAAAAACCACCTGTTTATCCTCTACTAACATGTCTGAAATTCAATTCCTGTAAGGAAAACATATGAATATTTTTAATACTACATCACTTAAAGGAAGCACTTGTAGTTCCTAAATATACTATAACTTATCACATAACTGAAAATTTCCTGCCTTTCTTAACAACTGAAATACATCTCTTCTGCTTCATACAAGATGAA
>NW_010114669.1:381-4818 GCF_000699245.1 Pterocles gutturalis | reverse complement strand
ATTCCTGCTAGGAAAAAAGTGAAAATCAGTGATATTCATTGAACGTTAAACACTGAACTGGAGAGCTGTTTCTAAATCTGTTCCAAGAAGTCATTCTTAGTCAACAGTTTCTCTTTTTACTGCATGCTTTGTTATCTCTGATGGCCAGGCTATTACTGCTGTAAGACAATTTTCTGCTTACTTAATGGCACAGTATCTTGCATCTATATAATGGCAAATGGAGTAATTCTGAGGATTAATTAGATATAATGTAAAATTATGCTTAGACTGAAAGGACGGGTAGGGTCTGTCACTCTCCAATACTCCCAAAAGAGCATGAGTGAACAAGAGGGGGAGGTGGTTAGATTGCCAGTATCCGTGTGCCTGCTAGACCCTAGTATTACTTAGCAAGGGGAAAATACAGGTCTTTGTAAAAACCTGTGGGGAACAACACCTGCAAAGTTAGATGTCTCTGACTCCCTTCAGAACTCTTTCTGGATGTATCTTAATGTAAGTACAATGTCTCAAAGCCTCTGAACTCTGTTACCATGAGATCTGCATTTCCCTCCTTGTACAGGAAAAACAAAGCCACAGTTTGGTTTGTTTCACCTAGGAAAAACCAAATATTTTAGTTCATTCTCAGCTTCCCAATCACCAAGCCATACTTCAGCACTCTTGTCAACTTTCAAATTTTGCCTGACATATTTTGTGCCCCCAAAATAAGTTATAGAAAGAAAACAACTGAGTTCAGCAATAAGAACTTGAAAATTTCAAATATTTTGTGTAGAAGTAAATAGCAGTACTAACCTCTTTCATTTTTTCCAGTTCATTCTGTAGTGCTTGTTTGGCAATTTCAACTTCAATAAGCTGCTGTCTTAATTTTTCATTTTCATCTTCTGTTACAGTACGTTTTTCTTCCACATTTTCTAACTCATGGTGAAGTCTCACTGACACATCTTTTGCAACCTAAATGAAATGATATTTCAAAATAAAGATTAAAAAAAATTACTGCTGCTGTGCTTAGTGATTAAGCAACCACTTACAGGCTAATCCTGGATGTTTTGATGGAAGAAGTATGAAAGGAAACATGTAGATCGGGGCATCTACAGATAGAATTCTAAATTATTCCAAATTCAAGCCGATTCCTTCAAAAAAATGGCATATTAATCCCATGGACTTCACTGCAAGCCACATTAGACACTAAATCACAACTCCTTCTTAGGTTCTGTTGTGTCAACAGTAAAACAAGACCTTCATTATTCCTGGAGACAGTGCAGCATCTATTTTCTCTCAGCCACTACTACCTTACGTTTTTCAATGCACCAAGGCACATGCCCTTCAAATACCTGACACACAGAAGCATCTAAGAGCAGGGCCCAGCTTCTCCAGGCCTACCCTACCTGTGCCTTGTATAGGACCACAAACAGACACATCTTTATTTCAACCCTGATAGTTTCTTCCTCCATGGACAGTTAATCTAAATATCTGGTATTTACTACGATTGGTTAATTCAAAAAGTAAAATTTGAACAAACAACATTTTTACTGACCTTGTGTTCATACAAATGATGTCCAATATTTTAAATGAAAATTAACACTGTGGTTTTTGCCTTTTTTTTTTTAATGCATTTTCACAGGAGTTAAAAGGCATGTGTCAAGATCTAATTCCTCTTCTTCATGTAAATTAATCAGAACTCTGCCATTCAAGCCCCTTGCATTGTATTTTGTGAAAACACCAGAAACTATAATCATGCACCAAAAATATTTAAATGTAGACTAATCACTGTTATGATGGTGATTTAGACACACAGTTTGAAAAGCCTTATTTCCTGCTTTTTTTTAGAACATTGGAAAGTCTAATTAATCGTTCTTAGCATTAGCTAGCGGAGCTCAAAGGGCTACCCTTTATGGCTTTCACTGCAACGATATTTATGTTTGTATGTCAAAGAACCCTCTTTGACATACTAAAACTCTAAAGAAAAAGATAATAATTGCAAGCAAGCAGCCTGGAAGAATCCAGTCTATCAGAAAACAGCAGCAGCTAGTGACTCAGCCTTCCCTGACAAGAAACCCAGTGTGTGTGAATTACTGATCCAACACTGCAGTGTAGCACAAGATCATTGAGTAACCTCCCCCACTGCACGTACACTCAAGACACATAATGCCCAACAGAAAAAGAGAGTGGAGGGGAATTTCAGTTATAACCATACTCCAAAGAGACCGCAGGATGAGCTAAGAATCACACCACAGGGCTATATCTTGATGTCTTTTTCCCACACTTGGTATTAAACTGCTCATCTGCTTGTCCAGCCAAAGAAAATGGAAAATCATAGGGAACATTTTTAACAGCATCTTATCAGAATCTGTCTTCAGTCCATAGATACAATCTGGATCAGTAAATACAACCAAATAACAAAATAATTACTGGTAGTGATTTTTTGACACAAAATTTGGTGGAGTAGCAATAATGCAGGGAAATCCTACAGAGCATTCTAGATCACAGGGGAAATGGGACTCACTCATGCAAGATGCATTTCAATACAGCTATATGCAAGACTATATCTCTGAAGGATTAAGTCCCCTAATATAATACGCAAAATGGACAATGTTATTTTGGATAGAAATTCTTCAGAAAAGGACACTACAGAGAACTACACAACTTACAATTATGGTTAGCCAGCACCCGGAATTCAATCAGGCAGAAATTTGGCATTAGATGTGCATCCCTACTTGAAAGCAAAACACATTCATGATCTGTGAGAACACTTTGCAGAAACACTATTCCTTTCCAAATAGTTGTGTGGTTATTGGGAAAGACATGGGAGAAATCCTAATTAAAGTGAGCCCTCTGTCCAGCTCAATCTAAGGCCTTAGCTGCTGTCTCCTATATTGCAGGCAAGCACCTCACCAGAGGTGTCCCCACCATTTCCCACCCAGGCCCTGCAGATGTACTACTTGCTAATACAAGGTAACATTGAGCCAACAAAGAAATCAACTCTATAAGATGGAATCACAATATTCAGTTGGGACACAAAGGCTCATGTTCAAATTCTGCCTGCAAAGGTCCGTGTCTCAACTATTCACCTAAGCATCATTCTGAGTGGGCAAAATGTTCCTTGTTTCAATCAGACATTCCCCCGACAGAGGGGTCGTTTTGCGTCTGACCAGGAAGAGACTATCTGATCAAGAACCACATGGACAGCTGTACTTAAAGAACTGTCATGGCCACAACAGCAAACGTGGGTTTTGAATCTGCACAGAAATGGAATATTGAACAGGAATAGAGAGAAGGATACTAGCATTTTAAATGACATCAGTGAGAAAATTACTAGAACGTGTCTTGGACTGGTTTCTACATTTTAACAAGAATGATGACAAGCTGGAAAATTTACAGAAAAGATGACTGAAGTCTGTAAACCAGGCCTGGGAATAACAGCCTCTCAATCCATAATACTTAAAAAAAAAGGTTTAAAAATGACCTTGCTCCTGATCATGTATTACATTTTCCACTCCAGTCCAGAGAATTCAGCAAGCGATAGGTAACTAGTCCTAGGCGAAGTGTTGACAATAAGCTCACATTTGCTAGAACAGAGGACTGTACTTCCATGTGAAATGGCAGGAGACGAGTCAACTGAAAAAAGTTTAGAAGTCCTGGTTCAGTAAGAGCCTTAACAAAGTCTAGTGGATGGAAATAAAAATTAAACAACTTCTAACTAGTGCAAGAAAGCAGTTTTTTATGTAATTGACCCAATCTAGAATGGAGATAATGGCTATTTTACCAATGGTAATCTTTAAACAAGGACTGGAACTTTTCCTCAACAATGGGCTGTGGTTCATTCAGACATTATGGATTCAATCCAGTTGATTAGACATTGAAATTTGTTGGGCTGTGTCTATGGTTTCAGGCGGATGTGGAAAATCCTGGTTTCACTGAAGATAACAGCAGTTTTTCCACTGATACCAATGGAGTCAGGATTTTGTGTTGTGACTCTGCAAGCATTCAATCTACTAGTCCTCTGAAACCTTTATTAAAGAGCACCATAATCGCCTCGAAGCCAATGGGACTATTTGGTGAGGCCGGTTTAATTTTGCAGTGGTAGGGTATGCTTTGCATTCATCATAAAAGATCCAAAAACTCTAGATCCTAATTTGTATTTGAGTCCCTTCTCACTCATTAACTTTACAGAAAATTATTGGACTAAAGCTGAAAACAGCCTACCTACGTACAGAAGGGCTTCTGTTACGAAGGTAAGCTTGGCCATTCCTATCCCATGAGCTCCACTGGGCACACAGTGTATGACAGAATGGATGGAAATGCCTGAGTCATGATGACCATGCCTCTGTCTGAGGCGCTCCCTCCCCTTGACACCTGCTCACGACTGTACCTTGAGGTCCTGCTCCATGCTGCGCAAGAGCTCGCCGTCGATCTCACCGGTCTGGGCATAGCGGAGCCTCTTGC
>NW_010114669.1:0-350 GCF_000699245.1 Pterocles gutturalis | reverse complement strand
GCGCCTCTCCCGCCCCCCTGTCCCCAGCCGGTACTGAAGGATCCGGCAGTTCTTGTTGGCTCGCTCCAGTTCATGGCGCATTTCTTGAAGCTGACAAGCATCCTCCTCGAAGAAACTGTCCCTCATCTCGTCCATCTCCGTCCTCAGCTCATCTATCTCGTTCTGGCACAGAAGCAAGAAGGGGACAAGGATGCAACAGGTGGGTCAAAAGCACAAATGTCAGCACGTATAGGGAAAGGTGGCCAAAACAGGGCTCCTGCCCGCACAGACACCAGCTAAATACAACCCATCTCATTAAAAGCACCACAAAGATGCAGAGACCTGCCACTGCCTGCACGTCCCACGGCAGG
>NW_010114667.1:0-6855 GCF_000699245.1 Pterocles gutturalis | reverse complement strand
GCTCTAAGCAGCTGATCTCGATGACTCGATCAGACAAAATTCCATGCCGTTAACCATAATGCATTATGCAAGGAGAAAAAGCAGTCATAACTTTATGTACCTATCAGTCATCCTGAACTACTATTACCACTTAAGAAACAGGAGAGACAGAAACAGTCTTTGTAAAAGGTCATTTCACTGTTCAGCAGTGATAGAACCCCATAAATGTAATACTTTGCAAATTAATCTACATCAGACTTAACGTGGAATGAAGGAAAAGTTGAAGAATTGGTCAGTTACTTTCCTGAAAAGTTTTTCAAGTGGTTTCTAGATTTTCACAAGAGTTTTGCATATGTCTCATGTTTCTTTGTTATCCATCTTTTGTCTAAAAACTCCTACCGTTGGTCCCATTATTGAATTTCCAGGAAGTCCATCATCTCCTGGTGGCCCCTTGGGTCCTGGATCGCCCTATCCAAAAAGAAAAAAGTCCAAAACCATATTGATTATTTTCAGTTTTAATTTCTGAAGTTTTCCGATTCTTTCTGACAATGACAATTATTGAGATAAGTAATATGAAATCAGTATTTCTAGAAGAAGCTTTTACCACCTTGGTTCTGACCTCTCTCATACTTTTGCTTCTCTGCAACCATGTCAAAGAGTTTGTTCTGACTTGACAAATAAGTACTCCTTTCAGTACTTCAAGGGGGCATACATGAAAGATGGGAAGGGACTCTTTGAGAGTTTAGCAATAGGATGAGGGGTAACAGTTTCAAGCTGAAAGAGGGCAGATTTAGATTAGGTATTAGGAAGAAATATTTTCACTGTGAGGGTGGTGAGGCACTGGAACAGGTTGCCCAGAGAAGCTGTGGATGCCCCATCCCTGGAGGGGTTCAAGGCCAGGCTGGATGAGGCTTTGCGCAACCTGGTCTAGTGGGAGGTGTCCCTGCCAATGGCAGGGGGGTTGGAACTTGATGCTCTTTAAGGTCCTTTCCAACCCAAACCATTCTACGATTCTATGATTCTATGATAACTTGACAGCTTTAGTTTTCAACTGAAGGATGAATATCATAATTCAGTTTCAGTGGCCAGATTCACCTGTGGCTTCTGCCTGCTTTTATCCTCACAAGCAAGGCCACATAACCTTCTTTCTGCCAGAGCACACGGAGAACAGAAAAGAAGTTCAATGACACGTGCTGACACAGAGTATGTTTAGAAGGGCTACAGATGCAATCACACAGCCACATCAAAATTGCAGGCTCCAGAGACTGAAGATCCAGGAAGAAATGTGAGGTTTTCTTCAAATATTACCCAGCACAACTGTTTGATAATCTTAGCTCTTTCAGTGGTTTTCATGGAAAGCAATCAGGCTTAGAATTCAAGTTCCTCATGTTATCTCTTCACAGAGTAAATCTGGCTCCTTCTACTGTTTAATCTGTTGCAACAGATGTTTTACTTTACATTAAGGATCTCCAAAAGAAAATTTCAACTTTCAATGAAACTTGTGCAATTTTTAACACTAGTAAGAAGGACAGGAAATATCCACTAGGGAATGCAGAATAAATGTTCTACCAAAACCACTGAGCAGCTGTAAACATGAGGAATGAATATGAGAAAAAACAGCTATCTAATGTTACCGTCTCCATATTAGCAACAACATAAAGGTTGTCAAGGGAAATAAAACTCTAGTCCCCAAACGTGGGTGTAGCTTAAAATATATAAATAAATAAATTTCCAGTGGACACAATCATGGCTAGAGTTAAGACCTCTAGCAATCACCCACTACTACATCAAACACTTAGAGATGTACTAAAAAGACCTCAGACCATGACAACTCCCAGATTTGAAAAAAATGCAGATTCCCTGCATTAGAAATTTATCATATCTGGCTTCACTATTTCAGATACCAGGATGTTCCAAGAACACAATTACTAGCAATCATTGTACTTTCCACAGCATAGAGAGAAAAGAGACCTGTGTGGTCTGTTATATTATTGAGCAATTGTCAGAAATATAGCAGATATTTGTTTAAAAAATAAATTATTATGGAGCTGAAGAGACAAAGTTTTCTAAAAAAGACTTTGGAAAAACTCATACAGACTTCAGTGGCCAGTCTGGTATGAAAAAAAAGTGATATGAACTGTACTGAACAGAATAAAATCAGAATGAAGAATCCAGTAAATTCTACAAAGTTATTCTCTTTCAGCATAAATTGTATCAACAAACAATTTTGACTCACTTACTGGTCTATTAAAAAATGTCACTGTAACCAGGAAAATGTGAAGAAGGGACATCGGTGTAGTGAAACCTGTCTTCATACAAGTTGTGACTTATATCATGGCACTTATATTTTCCTGACATAATATTTGACACATAATTATGGTTTTAAACCAATGTAAGAGATATGAGCACCTCACAATCCTCTCCTTTTTTCTTTTCTGTGGTTACATTTTTACTCCATGTGTACCCTCAGCTTCTTGTGTTCCCTTCTTCCTTCCTCCTTCATGTACAAACAAGTCCAAACCACATCCTAGCCCTCTGCGATGTCCTGTTTCCAGGCTGATGAGCACACTGTATGTACAATACCTACACGTGCTTGTGTGCGGGGGGCACATGCATTTTTAAGGAAAGAAGAAAAATGGGGAAGAAGTTACTTCAGAGCGAGAGGATGTACATTAGTGATCTCTCTACCCTCAAAACTACCAGCAAAGCTGAAAAGAATCAGCTGAACTTAACTGACATATGAAATAACAGCAACTATTTTATTCTTAAAATCAAAATGGGGAGGTAGTGAATTTTCAAATGTTTTTAAAACCTTCAAAGCTACCTTTACTGTTGCTGAATCTGCTTATTTTACTCAGCAGGACAAGTCCCACTCATTTCAAGTACATTTTCCCCATAGAGAAAATGAGGAGGATATCACTCTAGCTATCTTGTCTATGACATTTCATTTAAAGTAGTACCTACAGGCCAGCTGTTCATTTGGAAGTGACATATGAACATTCATCTCCAAAAAATCATCTAGCTCAGCATATAACTCCCTAGAACTTCACATAGACACATTCCTGCAGGGATTTACTGCCACATTCAGGAAATGTTTATTCTAAGAAACAAAATGCATAGGAAAATTGAAAAAAAAACCAAAAAAGGCTTCAAAGTGATTAATTTCACAGGAGGGGCCAAAACACAACAGAAATGTAACAAGATTCATTTCGTCACAAATGCTTCAGGAGGCAATAATATGTACCAAGTTCAGCATCCTGTTAAAGGGCCTCCAAACACTCTCTGTTAATTTTTAGTACTTTTTCAGTCTTTATTTCTAAAATTCAGTTATCTTTGTTACTACCACAAGGAATTTTGACTTCTTTAACATATTATTTTAATTTTGACAGAAACGTGCACTTGAAATTTTCAAACCTCTGGTCTCCAGCAAACACCTATCAGATAATCACCTTTGGTCCAGCTGGTCCCTGAATAGATGATCCAGTGACACCAGGTGGTCCTCTCTCTCCCGGCTCACCCTGTTACAAAATGGTATAATCTAGATTTAAACAGACAGCTTCATTTTCTGCACAAGTAAGAAAAAGTTTTTTTCAACACTTTGTATTATAAAAATATCTACACTATAGATCTATCTACAAAAAGGACAATATTTGGAAAAAAACATAAATCAGCTTATTGTTCTTATGAAAGGTGGTCCATTTCATGCTTTAAGTACCTACTGGTTGAACTGTGCAATTGATTTTTTAGCTTTAATTAATTTTTTGTGTCTGGCTTACAAAGCCAATGGAAGAACTGGAACACTTGTATTATTTCAGTTTCCTTATCATTCAGAGCTACACTTATTCACAAAATATTATAATATAAAGTTAATGTTTCAAAGTAAAAATTTGCGAGATGCTCATGGTTAGAATCATTTGGACAACTTTAATTTAGCTTCTCCGTGCTCATGCATAACTACAAGGTCTGCAATGATACGTTTGTTTATTTATTCTTTTCCTACTGGGAACTTTTGTGTCATTCAGGACAGAGGATGAAAATATTTCTTTTCCTTTGTTCTGTTAAGTCACCTAGCATCAGATGCTTGAGAAATTAGTCCTTTATATAAATTCCATAGACTCTTTTATAAAATACAAAGTGAAGGGTTACCCTGAAGGAACAAGCTTACTTTTGGTCCAGCTGGCCCTTGTACTCCTCTGTAACCAATCAGTCCTTGGGATCCTTTTTCTCCAGGGTCACCCTGATGAAACAAACCTTTTTTTCAATCACAGCAAAGATTCATTCACAACTGGGAAATACACAAATAACCAAAACCACGACAATAATGACGCCCATAATTAGAAAGGTATTTAGATGCTACACTCCAGTGGAGATCCCACACAGTTCTAGAATCTGCCCCAAATATCCTGAATTTAACCAGGTGTGAGATAAAAGCAGTCTGTCTACTAATACATCTTTCCAGACTTTTAATTTCATATTTAGATACCTAACTAGTCACCTAATTTCTCTTAGCTCCTTCTCTGTCCCTACCAGCATACTGAGTTAATTTGCCTCCTCCTAACTTTAATGAAAATTCTGTACTGAATTTTTAGGACACCCAATTAACTTTAGGGTCTATGTTTACAGTCTGATTTTGCTGCACTTGTTCAGGCTAAGGAACACATGGCTCTCTCTTAAATCCTTTTAAATCTTCAGTTAAAATATAGTTGCTACTTAAGATATAATGAATGAAAAAATAGGCCAGATTCTGAAATAGGTCCTTCTAAAGCTTGCAGTATTTCTCCAGGGTGCATGCCAAGCCATACCTTTTGGCCTATGTCTCCTTTGCCAGGGGGTCCTTCTGGGCCTCTTGGACCTTGATCTCCCTTTTCACCCTAACAGAGATCGGATGGTTAATTAATTTTCATGTAGCTAATTCTATTGAATTGACAGACTTATGAGAAACAATGCTTGCATAAACACTCTTCCCAAAAATGTCAGTAAATACTTGATTGTTTTTCCTGCAAAAAAATATTCTGTCTTCTTGAACCCCTTCCACCCTCCTGCATTCATATTCCTTATTTTCAGACATTCGTAACAATGCCATTTGCAATTGCATCAATCTTTTGTAGGAAGAATTGCATGCACATACTCATATAAGGAAGAGAAACTGGTAACTGCAAAGTTACCAGAAAAGAAATAAGAAAAATAATTTCTAAGAAGCAGTAATTTTAGACATGCCTGTAGGTAATCCAGAAAGTGAAAAGTAGATTAAAATGAAGTTTAAAAATCCATTTCTGACTTGAGCTGTTGATAGAAGTGGCATTACAGAGCCTGCTGCTGACAGGCATCAGTCTGGATCCCAATTCTGTGAGACAGCTTCACACCTGCAAATAACTGCCATACCATCACCGTGCTACTCACTGCAGGCATCCAGCTGTTCCTTGCACTGTCCTGAGCACCCAAGGTAGCTGCTCAGTACTAATACTTTCACTTATAATGAATTACAACAGTGAAGGTGACAGCACCAATTGGAGCATCAGAAAAAAGGAGAGAAAAAACCCCAGCATTCCCAAATACAAAAGCCACCTGTAACCTTAACGCAACACTTAATTCTGATGCTTCACTTCTGATATACTGGGATCTTCATTTTTGAGCACTTACATAGTGGGTGATTTCGAAATTTTTAAAAATAATTCAGTAGCAACAGAAATGCTACATATTTTTCTGCAGTGGAAGGCTTAGTGCCTTGGGGTGTAGCTTGTGAAACTGGTATTTGCACTGCCCTTGTAGATGAAAAAAATGTGAACTTGCATTCTTAACAGATGTTTATTACAGCTATTCAGATATTTAATGATTAGAGACCTGCAGTCAAAAAATACTGATTTGCTTACTCTGAATCATGTTCGGTTCATCAAGTCTACATGTTGGCCAGCTGCTACCCCTATTTAAGAGCTGCACAGTAGCAGAGTTTGAAGGCGCCTGGATTGTCAGCAGCAATTCAACAATCAGCCAAAGAACTGAGTTCTGCTCACTCAGCAGCAAATTCTATTTGGAAAGAGTAAAATTAAAAGCCTCCATTTAACTTTCTCTAAATTGACTATTTTTGGAACTCTGCTTTGCACCGCTCTAAATTCCTTTCCACCATTTTGAATTTATCCTTCTTTTTCCCAAGGTGGCAGAGTTTCTCTGAAAATCTCAGCATTCCACTTGGAAACAAGCAGCCCCGGTTTCAGCTATTTGTGCCTGTTTCTGTGCCAGGCTGACAGGTTTCAGCCACAGCTTACTACCCTGCTAGATGCCCTAATTCACATCAATTTGAGCATTACTTCCTGGTGTCAGGAAAAATCTGAACAGGCTGTAAGGAACAGGCTAAAGGCCCAAGCTCCCTGTTCTCCAAGAAGATTGTGAAATTTAACAGCAGTCAATAGCCAGCAAAAGGCAGGGCAGCTAAATCAGTTGCAGACTCAGATGTTAGTAAAGTTTGTTGGTAACATCGCAACTAGTCTAGTCCCTTTTCCTTGGCAAAAGTTTTGGCACATGGCCTCTTCCATGATGAACTCCATGCCATTGCATACCTGCAAATAATGGTTTGTTCTTCTTTTGTCTACATCTACACACAGTAAAATATATTTCCTTACCTTTTTCCCTGACTTCCCAGGATCTCCCTGCACCCCCTTCTCTCCTGGAAGTCCTGATAGACCTATATCTCCCTTAAAGAAGAATAAATAATTATATCTGCATGCTTCAATAAATCCTTCATTCTGTAAAATGGATCTAACAGTGTGTTAAAATATTTATTAATGCTACACAATAATTTTGCTCAAAGGTTGTTATTCCCAGTTAGTTAAATAATCTATAGATTATTTTTATATATATATATATATTTATATATTATCT
>NW_010114666.1:0-813 GCF_000699245.1 Pterocles gutturalis | reverse complement strand
GGTGCGTGGGGCGGGACAAGCAAAGCCACCAGCCTGCAAAATGCTGAGTTGGCAGCATGCCGAGGTGCTGGGGCGCGCTCCAGTCCCGAGAGCCACGGAAGGGGCGATGGAGAAGCCAAGGGGCAAAGGCTGTCTCTTACAGAGCTGTCGTGGCCTATCGCTTAAAAAAATCTGGCTTCCCCTTCTAGTGCCAGGGTGTACCTGCAGGGTAGTCTCTGCCTTTCTGTCTCCCGTCCCATTATTCCAGTACAGTCTAATCCTTGTGTTGTGACCTACAGCAGCGCTCTGATTTATTTTTAATGCATTCCGATTCCTGTTCCGTTGTCAAGAGACGCATTGAGATTCATTTTCCATCCCCTGCTTTTCAGACTTCTGTTCTGCTGGAGGGACCCGCCAATAGAGTTTAATTCGATTTGATATGATTTAATGAACACCTTTATCTTTTGTTTTTAGCAGGAGGGTAAAGAATACAACCACATTCAGCTTTTGCTAAATCAGACACGTTTCCCACCGAAATTCTATCTGGTGACACACACTCATTGTAACATTTCATTAACAACCCCCTTGATATATTGATTTTTAATATTTGTATTAAATGTTGTGTAAAATTGAACTCAGGCGTTAGAAGAGATTGTGCAAGTCACAAGACATGACTCCTACTTAATTGTTATTTTTTTCGGTCCTGGAACAACAGTTGGAAAGAGGCCAGCAGGAGGGGGGAAAAAAATTAAAAATAATTTATCCACGGGGGAAAAAAGGGCAGTACCCGGGAAAGCGGGGGGCAGATGGGGAGAAAGCACAGCCCCTCGGGAC
>NW_010114665.1:12455-32153 GCF_000699245.1 Pterocles gutturalis | reverse complement strand
CGCGGCTTTGCGAGTGAAGCCTTTGTGTCACAGTGGTGGAGGCGCACAGTTTCCTCCTCGTAAGGGCTGTCCTGCTGTAGCAGTGTTAAAAGGTTATCCCTCTCCGCAGTCGAATCATAAATTAGTGTTCTGTTTCCCCAGCAGGCTAGATGGATTGGCTGCCAGCCCTGTCTTGGTTGGTCTATCAAGAAAATTTTCATGATTACCAAGAACACGAGTTGCAATGGTGTCTTGCTGTAGTAGTCTTTCTTATTAAATGTCTTGCCTGGACTGTCTAAGTTAGTACACACATAAGCAGACAAAAGCAGTCGAAAGTCATATTGCTGCCTCCTTGGTGTCAAGTAAACTAGAAGGTTTTATTTGTCTTTACAGTAATAATGCTTGATATTCTTGAGGTTTGAGCACAATAATTCTTTTTGTGTTATATCTGAGTGTGTTGATAACCATTAGTAAAGCATGTTAATAATTTCAAAAAAAATCTTTACTTCCTTTCATTGTTGACCATGGCGTTTGCCATTTGGAAAGAGCACAGATAGGCCAAGTTGGGAGGTCAGTAGGAGTTACCTTTAAGGCCTATACTGTACTTTTTCAGTTGGTCCTTGAATGCTTACAATTGACTGGAGCGTATTGCCAGCCCTAGCCATATACGAGACTTGAGGAAAAAATTGCGTGTGTGCATAATTGTGTGCACAAGCAACGTTTGTCATGATGACAGGATTTACATCATGCTTATCACCCTGCCACATGGTGCCATCTGCAGGTCATGTTCCCATCGTTGACTTCGGTGTGTGTAGTCATTTTAAGTTAGATATACAAGAAATATAAATTCAATATGATTCAGTGTAAATGAATGTGTGTGTGTTATTTGTATCTTAGCAAAATATTTATATCCTGGCCTGCACTGCAGGCTCTTTTGGCATCATGAATCTTTGCCTGAACTGAGCAGCTCATCCATGTGAATTCAGTGCAGGATGGAAATTAACTGTAAATAGCTTCAAAAATAGTACAGAGGAACATTTCAGTGGATTACAACATTTGCCCACTATTTGGACAAACAACCTTAAAAAAACCAAAACAACTCTCTCAGAGTTATCTTTTTAACTCTACAGAATATATTTGTGTTCTGATTTGTCGGGTGCTACGAGTAGGTTCATGCAACAGGCTATTTAGGACAGCAGAATATTTGTCTGTTACCTAAAGTAGCAATGACAGTATTTGAGAAAAAAGTGACCATTAAAAAAAAAAAAACCAACATTGAATCCACAGTGCTAATGAAATCTTTGGACCCACTAACTCCAGAGCGTTAGTTGTAATTATATATTGACTGTAATGGAACCTTATACCAATTGAATGGCTGTTTATTGGCAAACCTTTGTTTTTAAAACATAGGTGCAGTTCAACAGTAGCCCATGGAAAGTTAGTTTGAATTTGCCTGTTATGTGTAATGTACGTTTGAGGGTAGGTAAGGGATTTTTTTGTGTGTTAGAGCTTGTTTGGAAGGTTTTTTTTGTTTACTTCCGTCTTTAACACCTTGCAGCCTATACAGATTTACAATCAGTGTTTTGATTTGAAACCTATACTGATTTATAATCAAGATTTTATTAATTTTTTGTCCCATTTCACATACTTAAAAGACAGAATGTATATCTAGAATTATTTTAATGAGCTTAGTTGGATTTTGCTGAATAGAACTGCTGGATAATTTTTGAGAAAATACATATAGTAACTCTCTCAACATTTAGATACAAGATTAATAAATTCTAAAATCTCCCTCATTCAGGATGTTACGAAGTTGACGCCTCTTTCACCAGAAGTCATCAGCAGACAAGCAACAATTAATATAGGTAAAAACAAACTTCTAAAAAAGAAGGGTACATTAATGTGATGCTTTCTGGTGCTTATGCAGTAGCATATGGTACCTATGTGAGAGTATTTTTTAATAAATTCTTACTGAAACGGACAGTAATACAGATACAGTGTTTTTATTACAAATTTTATCAAGACGAAGGAAGGGGCTTATCAAACCCTTTTAACTTGAAGAGCACCAATTTTACTTCAAAAACACTGTTGAATGAAGTGGGGAATAGCTGCTAAATCAAAGTTTATTTTACCTTGAAATTAATTATTGAAATGAGTTTCATGAAAAAGCAGAGATCTGTCCATTGGGAGCTCAATTTAGGATCTTGTTTGTTTAAACAAAAATGATTACGAAACCCATACATGCTTCTGATGAGAGCCCTGGACTTACTGGCTGTAGATAGTTTGGGATAATTATGTGTTGATTGTAATGGAACATTGCACAAAATTAAACAATGGTTTATTGACAAACATTTGCTTTTAAAACGTAGGCACAATTGGTCATGTAGCCCATGGAAAGTCGACGGTAGTCAAAGCTATATCTGGAGTTCATACTGTCAGATTTAAAAATGAACTGGAAAGAAATATCACAATCAAGCTGGGTTATGCTAATGCAAAGGTGAGTCGTTACTATAAATCTAGCAAATATGTTGCTAATACATTTCAGGGTGACTGTAAGCTTATAGGTAACTAACTGTTGATGAATTAAACTTTTTCTCAATTTTTAAAAATTACCTACAGATTTACAAGCTGGATGACCCAAGCTGTTCCCGGCCAGAGTGTTACCGATCCTGTGGAAGTAGCACCCCAGATGAGTTCCCTACAGATATTCCTGGCACCAAAGGGAACTTTAAACTAGTCAGGTAACTGCTGTAAAATGAATGGTATAAATTGTGTTTATGTCCTTTTACATAACTGAAAATAGTCAGGATTGAGCTGTAAGCTGAATGAATTGTTATGGCAAACTATGTGTTCTTAGATGCTGGGCACCTCTCATCTAAGGTATCATGTAAATTGCCTTGTTTTTATGAGTTGTGAAGCACAGTCTATTGGCAGAGCACAACTGTCCTTGGGTATTTGCAGGGCTCTGAATTGAAATTTTTCTGCTATTAAGTACATTTTAAAGCCACTAGAATGAGAACTAATGTGGACCTCAGAAATGCGTTTTTAAAATGTCTTTCTGGAGGGTGACCTTTGTTAAACTTTTTCTTTCTAGAGGCAGAAAAGTTTTCCAAGTTCTTAAAATGAGTATATGAAAGCCTGATTAATGTGAGACCAGGCCTGTAACTGGAGGCCAAGTGCTCTTTATTTACTTAATTTCTAATAAATAAAGCATAACATGGTCATTATGCAAGCATAGTAGCTGCAACAGTTGTTAAATGGGTCTTTACAATGATTGATCAAATGAGAGTAGCCTTCACGACTGTTTTAGAAGAAGATTCCTAGTTCATGCTTGTGTATAAAACACACATAGTGCTGTAATCACGTATTTCCTTCCTTTCCTCAGATTCCCAGTAGAGCAGTTGTCCTAACAGTAACTTCTGTTGGAGTGTGACAGTCATGCAGCCATTGTTAAACAACTGGTTAAAAGCTTTGGATTCTTTATCTTACTTTTAATTTGCTTTTATTAGATTTTTAACATTGTCAGCGAAGCAGCAAATTATTCCCTTCCTTTTTGGTGGCATGCTACCAGGAAACAAGGATTCTTCATTGAATAGGTTCGGCAAAAATGTAGTGAATTGACTCTATTATGGTCTGCACAATAAAATCATAAGATTGGATCTGAGAGCTGTAACAACGTCTCTGTAGATAAATCTTTGAAGTGAAGTGCAATTATAACTGTGTAATTAAAGATACATAATTTTCTAAAATTGGGCGATAGGAGATGTGTTTTAAAAGAGATAAGAAAAATCCTATTGGCATGTGTGTTAGGTTTTTTGTTTTGTTTTTTAATTCTGGTGCACTTAAATCTAGTTAATTTACAAGTAAACTTGTGAAATATTAAAGCAGTACCTAATATAGGTACATGGTATAGAATCTTAAAACTCAGAAAAACTATTCACTAGCTGTTCAGTAGCCTTTGTGTTCTTTTGGAACTTTTTGGAAAATACTTCTAAGGTATAACTTCTCAGCATCTGTCTTGAAATGTTTGTTTACCTGTCTGTTTTAAGGATGCTTTTAACTTTTGTGTCTGCCTAGCTGCTCACATAAATCAGTCGGAGAAATTGTTGATAATTGGCTTTTGGACATTTTTCTACAACAGGCATGTCTCTTTTGTGGATTGTCCTGGCCATGATATTTTGATGGCCACTATGCTGAACGGTGCAGCAGTAATGGATGCAGCTTTACTGTTGATAGGTAATGATTGCTACACAAATGCAGAGCTCTCTTTTTTAGTATTATGAAGTAACTTTATATGGGTTTTTGAAATTTAGTGGGGTGCGGTGAGTGATTAAAACAAGTCAGTGCTTTTGAGATGTGTTTAAGAAAGTAAAGTGGTGTTACAACGAAAACGTACCCGAACATGTTGGGGTTTTTTTAAACATTGCTATACAAACTCAGTTTGGTGGCTGGCCCAATTGGTAGAAGATTAGTTAGGTAAGATGAAACCTTGTAGTGGTACAGTACTGTAAAACTCATATCATTTTATGGAAATAGATTTGCTACAGGTCCAATTTTGAGTTTGTCTGAAGCTCGTTCGCTTTAAGTATGTATGCAGCCTTTGCCATACAGGAGAGTCCACAAATATCAGTACAAACCATCAGTACAACCTCTCATCTATCATGTAGTGTGTGTATGCTATAGCCAGCAGTTCTAGGGAAGAATAGGTGCTTATTAACTTGGGTGCTTCACTGTAGCTTACTGGGAGGTAACTGTCTTTTTAAAATAAAGATACAATAGAAAGTAGATGTCCTAACTCTGTAGGATTTTCGTCTATAGTTTGTTTATTGCAGTTACTTTTCTTCTTTCAGCTGGTAATGAGTCATGTCCTCAACCCCAGACCTCAGAACATTTAGCTGCTATAGAAATCATGAAACTGAAACACATTTTGATTCTACAGAATAAGATTGATTTGGTGAAGGAGAGCCAGGCTAAAGAACAGTATGAACAGATTCTTGCATTTGTGCAAGGTAAGTTTTCAACAGCAGAAATCCAGTTAGTGGTGGAAATTCTTCAGCGCTGGGACATGGACATAGTGATTTTCTACGTTTTTATAGAAAAGCTTCTCTTACTTAGATGATGTTGGTGTATGTGGTCTGTGAATCTAAAAACCAGACCCTTGGAGTTATGCTTCTTATCTGTTTCCGACTGCTTACATACAGTAGTGTTACGGCTGTTGGTCGGAGCTCTTCATGTAAACTAATAGCAATAGCTCTTGTCTAGTAGCTTTCACTGAATTAGTGGTTTCTTCTTGGTATTGTCTCTTCTTGGATTGTTTCTTTGCTAGAGATTATACTGTGACTTTATTGCAGGGCAGGAAAGAAGCCGTACTTGTTAGGGGCACCTTGTAGGTATAAATATGTTAGTTATTTTTATCTAATCATAAAAGACTGGTCTTCCATCTCTCTCTAAGTCCAGTTCAGACAGGGTTATTCTACTCTGTCCATGAAGTTCTGCTCAACCTTAGTCTAGTGCATTGAGTTTCAACTTCCGTGGGAGCTTCCACTGCTTTCCCTGCTTATCTGCTTTAGCTGGGGCATGTGAAAAGCTGCAGAGCTAAATTGTCACCATAAAAAGTGTCTAGTGGGTCTCTCCCTTTTTGTTTTTTTTAAGTTCAGAATTGTTACCTTACATAAGCTGTTCCTAACAGCTATGTCAGAGTGGCTCGATGTGTAAGTTTGGAGTTCTTTGTGAGAACTGAAGTCATCACAAGAAACATCAATATTATTCGTTTTAGTTATATCTAACAAGCCTTGATAACTAAATAAATCCTTCCATAAAATTCAGACTTATTTTAGAAAATATGTATTTGTATTGCGAAACTTACAAAACATAGATCATTAAATTGATAGTTGTAGTTAGAATGAAATCTGACTGTAGAATTAATACTGATGTATCAAATAAAGAGATATCTGAGACTGATCTCTCTGAGGAAATTATCTTAAGAATGTTTCTCATCACAATGTAAGAAGTGAATTCTCCCTTAGAGCAAAAGATTATGTTGCACAATGTTCAGAGAGCAACTGTAAAACTCTTCAGTACACAGTTGCCCGGAGGTAACATGGCTGCCTCAAAAAGTAGATCTGGCTGGTTTAAGGTAAAATGTTGAAGGGAAGGATACATACTCTGATACTTGCTGCTTTGGGAAATACGTATAAAATAAAATTTTTAACAATGACAGAACACTTGGTCATGTTGCTGTAAATATTAGGGCTTGACGTTGAACTTGATTTTATTTTAGGTACAGTTGCAGAAGGAGCTCCCATAATTCCAATCTCAGCACAGTTGAAATACAACATTGAGGTAGTTTGCGAGTATATAGTGAAGAAAATCCCAGTCCCTTTGCGAGACTTCACATCTGAACCAAGGCTTATTGGTATGTAAATACTTAGGTCTGGGCTTTCATGGCTAACCATTTACTCCATGTGTCTACACTTGGAATAGCATGTTGCTGAACACTCTAAAGAGGTAGGTTTAAAAGGAGCATTTAGTGTGCTCTTATTTTAAATCTTGCATATTTTCTGAGACCTGTATTGTTTGTTCATAGTTAATTGCTGATTTTTGTGTATATGCTATGTGTATGACAGCACTGAAACGCAGTGCGTTTATGTGTATCTTGAAACATTCCTTTAGTTGCTATGAATTTAAATTTGATTTAAGGAAATACTGGCATACTGTTGACTCTGAAAATTAAATTATTTGCATTAAAATATTATAGGTAGCTTCGTCAGATTTTGTGTTAGGGTCCTGTCTCCTGAGAGTCTCAGTTTTTGTCCAGTATATTTTGAAATTTAGTTCCACTACAATTAATCCATTGGTTTGCATTTTTTTCCCCACACAAAACATGGGAGACTTACAAAACATATGTTTATAACACATAAAAATTGACTACATTAAAACAAGATTACAGTATTCACAATTGACATTGTGAATATTGAAGGAGTTTTTTTAATATAGTTGATCATTGCTTTCTTTTTCAGATACTGATATTTAACTTAATTTTTGCTATGCAGAAACAGTTTAAAAAGCCATTTATATATATGAGCGGCTTAAATGGTTTTGAGAACAAAATCAGCTATATACTTACAAATTTGGAATAAAATATTAATGATATTTTAGTGTTATCCCTGAATTATGTTTTTATAATATTTATACAGATGTGTATACCTTAATAAGAATAGGGAAGCAAAGTTGCTAAAGAAAGGCACTAATTCTTTAAAAACCTCATCTTAAATATAAACTTGGTTATGGTCTGTTCCTTTCAGTAATTAGATCTTTTGATGTCAACAAGCCTGGCTGTGAAGTTGATGACCTTAAGGGGGGTGTAGCTGGTGGCAGTATTCTAAAGGGTGTTTTAAAGGTAACCTTTTCCCTCTCTTGTCATTTGTAATTATAATACTGAGTAGAGTTTTTGCATACTTAGTACAAAATGACTCTATATAATTGAATGTTTTTTAAACTAGAGTACAGTCAGATGACACCTTTCTGTCTGTGCCTCATTTTTACTTTCCTGTTTTAAAGTACCGGAACAAGAAACACTTTTTAATTTTTTTACATGTATTTTTGTTACTGTAGTATTGACTTTTGCTAATAATGATACTGATTTCATTGCTTAGAAAAATTGAGGCAGCTATTTATTTTTTTTTTCAGTCCTACCACTTTTACTTGCCAAATTATTTGGGGGAAAGAGGGGAGTAAAAGAACTTTAAAGGTACCTCTGAAGTGTGTGTGGGTTCCTACAGGTCCCGCTTCCCCATTTAAGTATTGCGTGTATTTTGATTTTTTTTTTTTTTTTTGCTTGTTGGGTACTGTCAATAGTTCGAAACTTTAAAAGTTGCTCAGTTAGACTAGAAAGCAAACTACATCTTTGAACGCTTATACAATTTGTATTTGTCTTGTAGTTTATTGTTCCTGATCAGTTGCACCAATTGAATTAACTCAATTTTTCTCAGTGCTGTAACATTTCTACATGATGTCATTTTAAAAAAATTAAAATTTAAATACTGGAATTAATGCTGATAAATATCCTTTGCTAAAGCAGTTTTATAAATTGTATTGAAAAGAAAATCAATTGTTATATTGGCTGTAAGATACAGAGCTTTCAGTATTGTTCAGTTTGCAGTAAACAGTGCAACAGAAGCCCTAGAAGTTCTACAGTAGCCCAGAACCAAGGACTTGTATAAACAGTAAATCCTGGAATAAGTAGGTCTTATCTGTGACTAGTAGTGAGCTATATGTTCCTGTGAAAAAAAAAAACAGTTAATCACTTTTTCACTTCTGTAATTAGGTGGGTCAGGAAATTGAGGTCCGGCCTGGTATTGTGTCCAAGGACAGTGAAGGAAAACTCATGTGCAAGCCAATCTTTTCCAAAATTGTGTCACTCTTTGCCGAACACAATGATCTACAATATGCTGCTCCAGGAGGTCTTATAGGTGAGGATATTCTCTTATGAAAAGATTTATTTCTTCATGCTTATTGAAAACACTTTCACAACAAAAAGGCTGTGTGCAATTTCAAATAATTCATATATGTAGAGAGAGACAACATGGATGTGAAAATAAGATATTTAATAATTTTCCCGAATGTCACTGGCCAACGCAGATCAACTTGCTTTTTTGGTTGTACCAGCTTTAACAGTAGAATATTTCTTCATCTGTTTGGACAGAGCTGACAGTCTTGGTGACATTCTGAAAGTGCTGTCCAGGTAATAGGGAATTCCCAGTACATTCTCAGTTTGTTGTTTCTAGGCTTCCTTCAAATATTTTAATACGTAAATTATGACAGCTACCTTTCAGTTACTCCTTGTGACTTTCCTTGTTGTGTTGCAGGTGTTGGAACTAAGATTGATCCAACTTTGTGTCGGGCTGACCGAATGGTAGGCCAAGTTCTTGGTGCAGTTGGAGCACTGCCAGAAATATTTACAGAGCTAGAAATTTCCTATTTCTTGCTGAGGCGACTATTAGGTGTGCGCACTGAAGGAGACAAGAAGGCTGCAAAGGTCTGTATCCCTTTTTTTGTTTTTCCTGATATCTTGTGCTAAGTTTTATTAGTAAATACATTTTTTTATTTATGCAGTAATTTTGTCTCCCTGTTAATATATTCTTGTCACAAAACTTGTCTGCTGATTTAATATTACAAAAGAATGCTTTTCAGAGGAGTGGGAATTGTTATCCAGGGTAGTTTAGAGTAGCATAAAGTATTTATGTGTCCTGAAGGTAAGTATTCTCCTAAACATGCTGGTAGTTGTTTTCTTTTGCTATCAGCCTATTCATTTGTGCAATAATTAGTTTTGTACATGTACTGATCTACTTCTTACCTACATGCTTTTTTGTAGATTTTCCCTCTTAAGACCTTTTTTAAAACTGAGTATTTTTGAAAAACTGTACTTGAAAGAAGCTGAACTTGATTCATGGCACAGTCTTGTGTTCCACAGTCCATTTTACACAAATCAAACTAAAAGATCATACTTTTCCCTGTTAGCGTTAAAATCTATAAAATGCTTAATGCAACAGTAAGTTAGGTGCTTCAGCACTCAGTTTGTCCTGTAAAATGTACTATTTTTTGGTAAATCATTTTGATATATGTATGCATAAAGGAAGTGAGACTATCCAGATTATTTAAAAGAATGGTATAACATTCCAGTTTGTAGCAACATCTGAGACTCTTCGTGCTTTTAATACAGTATGTGCAGTCTTCAGTATGTTTTACAGAAAATGTAGAGAAATCCCAAGAAAGTGTATCAGACCAAGAACCTGCAGTACTACATGCACAACATATTTACACCATTGTCCTTCCACATTAAACTTTAACCGCTGACACTGTCGTGGATGGCTTGTGTGGCGGGATGTTTGTAGTCTTTACATTTCTCAGCTATGTCTTTTTTTGTGGCAGCTAAGCAACAGAAGATACTCAATATTGTCTGTGGTATGTTTTTTTAAGTACTAAAGCTTATGTTTCATAGTTTTGTATGTCTGTCTTCAGGTGCAAAAATTATCGAAGAATGAAGTTTTAATGGTAAATATAGGATCCTTATCTACTGGAGGGAGAGTCAGCGCAGTAAAGGCTGATTTGGGGAAGATTGTGCTAACTAATCCAGTATGCACAGAAGTGGGAGAAAAAATTGCCCTGAGTCGAAGAGTTGAGAAACACTGGCGGTAAGTTGGTGCTAAATTGGTAGAGTACCTTGTTGTTATATTGTTAACAAAAAAATACGTGGGTCTGATTTTGCTCTGGAATAGGTAAGTGTATGTCTTTTTTTTTAATTCCTTTGGATTCTTCTAACACCTTGACACCATTATTGTGGGATGCTTAATTTCATTTCTAGCCTCTTCTAAAAGAAGTACTATAATGGGTAGATATCTGTCACTTGACAGACAAGGAAACATCTGAGGTTCGTGGTTTGTTACCAAAACACAGACATGCTGCGATTGAGCTAACACTAGGCTATCTCAGCAGCATGGTTTAAAAATTCTAGTGATGATAAGCCAAAGCCTGTCTTTATACACACCTAAGTCAGCGGTGTTCAGCCTGTGGAGCTGTATGTGACTTTCAGTGCAACCTTGAAGTAACAGCAGGGGAATGGAGGAGGGACATTGGAAGGTTTGAGTGTTTTACGTACGATGAGTAGAGAGGAAAGAAAAAAAAGTATCAACTGGATTGACCCATTCAGATTACGAGTATAAAATAGCCAACTGTACAGAAGCATCTGAAGACTGCAAATGATGAGCAGAATTGGTTGATGATTCATTTTAAGCTTGGTGCCATACTTCTTGTTAGATGATTATGCATACTCTACCTATTACGTGTTCCATAAGACTATGTGAATATCATAAGAACCTAAGGGTGTTTAGACTCCTTGACCCTGTACAGCTCTTGTAGTATGAAGGGAAAGTGTAAGGGAACATAGCCATTCATACAAGAAGTCCCTACTGTACGAAAAAGAACCAAGCTTTAAATATCCATGGATGTGTGTTTCTTTTTCAGATCAACAGGAAAGTGTAGATGAGAATTCAGTGCTTGCTGTTTCAGAGCTACGTGACAAATTAGGGAAGAGATTATTCCCCCAAAAACACCCAAGAAAAATGTAACATCTCTTCAGCAGGGTGGGGGAGAGAGAAAAAAAAGACTAGGACCCAAATAAAGTCAGGGAAAGCAGAAGGAAGAGGAGAAACTATTTATATTGAAAACAATGCTTTTTTTTTTTTTTTTTGAGGTATAGACTTACAGCCTGTGTAAATTTTCATGTGAGTTTTGTTGCTTCTGTAGATTATTTCCCACTTGAAAAACGTGAGCAAATTTTGCCAAAAAGCCCACTTGTCTCTGGTTTATGGGGTGGACAAATAGTGGCAGCCTGCTATAAAGATCCTGCTATTAAGAAGTTGCCTGCTATGCCATGTTAAAAGGACAAAGGGACAACATAAGGAAACTGAAAGTTGAGACAAGAGAAAGAAGGCAAACTGGGAAAAGCCATGAAATAAAATCCGGTTGGAGTAAAGATAATATACAGTTGGTAATGTGAAATGGAACTTGAAGCCTCAGGCAGTGGAGTACTGTAAAGATGGAAGAAAGTGTAGAAGCAAGAGATGAACAGGAGGTATAAAGTAGGAAGTAAATACATGAAAGTGTAGAGGTTAAACAGCAAATGGCCAAGCAAACAGGATACTAGTGATTCCCAGGAACAGTGAATTCACAGGTGGACTAGTTATAACCTATGGATATGGTCCTAAAAAGTGGGAAGTGCTGGGCTAATATACTTCAGTTCCTTTTCTGGTGTCCTGAGACAGGCTTTACTGCTTAGCAAATTAAATTGAGGTGCGCATGTGGTTTGTGTGTATCTCCATGCCAGAAACTAGAAATGTTTTAAAGACAGTTGTGTAAATAATATGGACTGCCTACTGATTGTGGTAATGGACGTAATCTTAATTTCTTAAATTTTTTTGCAAGCGTATTTTTGAGGCAACCATGGCCTATAAAAGGGACCTTAATGTTGCTGAATATAAATAGTAGAACTTACCTGAGAGTTCAGTTACCTTTTATAGGTTGCATGTTCATTTGAGAGTTACAGCTCTGTTCATAATCTTACTTCATCTTGTCTGAATTTTCACATTTTCATTTCTATTTGAAAGTAATGCAGCAGTGCATGCATAGGTGCAAGAGATCAAGCTGTGAATAGATTTACAGTCCACCAGTGCAACATAAGTTACACAATTTTCTGATTTTTAGTTTAGTGTTCAAAGACACATCCTTAACTGATTACAAACATTAAAATGTTCTCTGTTCCTCATCCTTTTTTATTCTGTGTTTCCACTAACCAGTCTTAGATCTTGCAGGATATTTTGGGTGGGAGAGAGGTGGGGAAAATTCAACATGTAGGAACTGAAGGCATAAGAATGACAGAAGGATGTTGCTTTATCCTTGATGTTTCTTACTACTATTAAAACTAATATAAACTGTTGTGGGGTTTTTTTTTGCAGTTTAATTGGTTGGGGTCAAATCAGAAGAGGAGTGACAATCAAGCCAACTGTTGATGATGACTGAAGAACAAGAGAGCACTTCATTTTTAAAGATGAAGTGCCTATTTCTCTTCCAGAGGGGGTATATTTTCACAGTGGAATTGGAAGCTGTGCAAACGTTATCTTTGAGTTGTATGGCTGTCCTTGTACATTTATTGAATTTTGCCCTCTTACTAAAATACTAGTCACTGTCACCATTAAAAGTGTAAAAGAATTGGCGTAGAAGTGGGTTTAATTATCCACATTTTAGTAGAAATTAATTGTACATGTCCCATGGCATGTCTAATTTATGTTATTTTGTGTTTCAGACATCTGTTTATCAGTCAAGCCAGCCCCAGTGTAACACACAAACCATAAATCTGGTATTGAAATAAAATATTGCTTATTTTCATTAATTCATACAAATTTTCTGAGTAACAAAAGACTGCAGTGGTTGTTCAACAAGTACAAAAATTAAAAGCAAAAAAACCCCCAAACTCTCCTTGAAGACTGGTACCCTTTCTACACAGCATCTTGTTTTGTTTAGACAGCTGTTTACAGCAAAAACTTTCTTCCTTGGTTTGTATGGTTCTGACTTTAGGATTCTAGCTGTATTACACTTCATAATTAGTAATGGCAATGTTGACTGACTTAAATTTGTCACTTGCAATATTACAAGGAGTTTTGGTTAAACCCCCAAAGAAAAACTACAAGTAAACTGCATCTGAACTGGCTGTACTGGTTTTGACCTTATTTTAGAATGGATTTATGAAAAGAATGTGATTAATTTGGAATGTAGCTGTTTGTCATCATGGAACTCTGTGTGGGTGATCTGGGAGCTCTTTATACAGTAGGAGTAAACTACATATTTCAAGTTATATTGAGCAAATATTAGCTATGATCTTGAACTATAAAATATCTGGGAAAGGCTGTAGAAGGGAATGATTGGGGGAGGGGTAGAATTCAGAATGAGATGAGGAAAAAGATATAAAACCACATTTGCTTAGCTAGCCTGAATCCCATTCCTTAGGAGAAAACAATGTAATAGACTTACTGTAGGGTGCTAATACTTTCATCCATTTAGGTTTAACTTCATAATTTGTACTAAGGTACATAGTTTTAGGTATTTTATATACTAGACTATTTAGCAAGTCATGTTACTTTCCATATTTTTATACAAAGTACTGTGTTCATTTTCAAAGCCTGGTTTCAGTTGCATTTAATATCTTCAAGGGCATTCTAAAGGTAAATACCATTTCACTCATCAAAATGGACTTCAATGAAGCAGCTTGAGTTTTTTTTTTACCTGATTTTGCCTTGTATTTTGTGTTCCCTTCTTCCATCTATATTCCTGTACTCAGTTTCTCCATTTGTAAAGCACTTCTACCTCGCATGGTGTTGAGAGTAAAGGCATTAATTTTTGTGTAGTGCTTCTCCTTTTTAAAAGAAAGTGAGTCAGCTATAGTTCTTCTTGATCCTGGTACTTGACCAGTGCATAATCAAAAATGGATCTGTTTCAATGACTGCATCTTTCATACTTTAGAAGCTCATTTCTTTAACTCTGAATTTGAGGAATGTGGATAAACTTATGTCTTACTTATTTTGGGAGCATGAGAGTGAGCACAAAAGAGAAAGTAAGCTACCACAAGAGTGATAGGATGCTACCACCACCATGGTGAAATCTAGTTCAGAGAGTTCTTTCTAAATGCACTGAATGTATGGGTCTAATGATACAGAAATGCTGAAATGCTTCTGAGAAATTGGTTAAGCACCCATAGGCATTTTTAGGCATACAGATATTTTGGTGCTTGGGCCTTAACCTCTTGATCTGCAATTTAAAAAATAGAAATGCCATAATCTTTCCAAAACACTTAATGTACTCCTTCACTTGAGTAGGTAATAAATGCAGAGTACTAGTATCGTCCTAGTGCTAGGATTAGTGGCCAGCCTTACATCCTTCCTGCTAAAAAGCCATGGATCATTACTTAATTTAGGTCTAGAACAATATTTGATACTGCTGTAAATGATATCAGATTTATTAGGTAGGTATATGTTAATCAATAACATTAAGAAAAGCTTCATGAAAGTGTCTTGTTCCCTCTGAAATATTAAGTAATATTTTGTTTTTCTGATGGCATGCACAGAAGCTGGTGGGAACTAGAGAGAGAATAGAGGCAATGAAATTCCAGGGCAGTGACTTTTGTTTCTGGCCCGTTCTTACATCAGCCTGCTTTCACAGTGACACTTCCAGGCTGGACTAGGCTTTTGTAGCAGCTGCAGCCCTCTCCCAAGGTAGTTTATTATATTCTGAACTTTCTCCATGTTTCTGTGATGGTAGACTTAGGTTTGTTATTTGTCCGTGTATGCTGTGTTGTGCAGAAAAGAGTTGCCTAAGAGTGGGATGGTTGTTACAGAATAGCGTGTCTGGCCCAAAGTCTGCTCCTGAGCCTTCTCAAGAGAAAAAGGGAGGTTAAGAGCATGTGTAGGTAGTCTGAGGTGTGAGCTATGATTTACATACGACATACAGTGTGCTATCTTATCACACATTGAGGGGAAGGAAGTTGTAAAGTGCAAAGTTCTTTTTTGCCACTAAAATGTTATGTTTTCTCTGACTGGAGAGCTTTAACTCTGCTGGCATGAGTAAAGAATGAGAACATCAATGTACACGTGAAGCACATGATCCTGCAGCATCAGAGAGCCAAGTATGAACAGTGCAAGTGTAAATATATTATGTGCGGATGTGTCTGCATCCACCCACTCTGCCTTCACTGAATTGTGATGCTGAGATTTAGGTGAATGACAGGAGAGAGAGAGATAACATGTAAAACTAAGGAAGCTGAAGATTACTTAGATTTTGTTGGCCAGGATGAAAATAGTAACAGATGGCTTGTGAGCTCTCTTACTTTACCCAGGATGTGTTTCAAAGACAAAGTGATGATTTTTTTTTTTTAACCCTCCATAGGTCAGATTTAGCTACCTCAATATAGGTGTGCAGTTGCCTTTCAAATGGGTTGGCTAGCCAGGGCGCAAGGGTGGAATTGGTAGCTATTGCACTTGCCACATTCTGCAGCAGTAGCTAGATATAGCAGGGCATCTGAGATGGCACCAGTACCTACACGCAGGTAGCTGGACCTCTTCCAGTAATTTCTCAGAACTGGTAACGGGTTTTAGGAGGGTGCGAGTATAGTGGTTCCTCTTCACTATGGGGAGGAAAGTACATCACCTCAATAAATATTACGCAGAAGACTTCTGGTATCCAAGAAACATACCAGGCCAGTGTAGGTTAACTGAACTACTACCTGTTTTGGTTATGTTTTGTTTTTATCAACCTATGATTGATCATGTATTAAAACTAGTAAGAGACACCAGCTGTCTGTCATTCCAAGGAGTTTTTGCTGGTTAGTTCAAATTAAACAAGCTACTTAAGAAATTGAGTTCTCCATTATGTTTATCCATATCACAAATACTGTACTGCCCTGCAAACCACTCACAGTTAAAATTCAGGCTGGTTACTTAGTTTAAGAAATTAGGTTTTAAGGGAGCAGAGGTGGACAAAATTGCAAGCAATTCTTTGCTTTAGCTTTTTGTAAATGCCAGTGGGGTGACTGCTGCTTCACTTGATTCTTCCTGAAGTGGATGCTAGTTTCCTATTTCTGAAGGAACTGAAGTCAAGTTTAAAACTGAATAGTAAAGAGTGGTTGCTCTCCAAGGTCTGCAGCAGCCCCTGACATAGAGTAGCTCTCCAGCACTATGCTGTCTGTGAGAGCTTGTGTGGCTAGAGATTGTCCAAAAGCAATTTTTCCATTTAAGATAGTCCTCTGGGTTTTTTCCTTCTAATGTTTCTGCTTCCCCTCTAGATGAGTGTGAAAACCTTATTAGTGGAGCAAAACATTTTTTTAAGAGAGTAGAAATGCCCTATTCCAGATCTCAGGGGTCACATATCTTTATCACCGTGAGGACTTGTGCCTCTTCCACATCTGCACAGAATGCTGAAGTCCTCATCACTCGCTGGATTTTGATCCTCTGTATGTATGCTCTTCATGGTATGGGACTTGCAACAACTGTCAGCGTGCTACAGGCATTTGGAGGACCAGTGTTCAGAACTGTGATTCTTATTAACTCGAGGTGGAAACTCAACTTAATCCAAGGTGGAATAAACACCCCCAGGAGAGCTTGTTCAGTTTATTCCTGTTTCTTTTCTCCCACCAGTTCTCTCCATGAAAATTAAAGGTAAAAGTGATCACTTTACTGTGCCCATCCCTATTTGTAGAGAAGGTCTCATCGTTGTATATCAAGTTACTAACAGTGACAAAAGATGTAGAAGTGTCTTCCCAGTGCCATGTTGCAAGTTCTCGTCTATTCAGATCTTGCTGCATAACAGGCACGAAAATCACCTACTGCCTTAAATTTGCCATAAAGGAAAATGTAGGAAAAAATGCATTCACCAGAATCTGTAAAATGAAAGTCAGTCACCTTAGTAACTTCTGTAGAAATACAAACCTGCTAAAATAGGGAAATGTCAGATTAATGACAACTGTGGTCATATAGCTGCTTTAAAGGAGCAGAAGTCTGGGTTGCTGTTGAAGCTTGCACCTGTCCTGCTCCTGGATGCTTGCTCCCCATACTTCTTGTATCAGCTGTAGTGCTTGTACAGATGTGCAGTGAATCAGATGAGGTTTGAAAAAATTAAAGTTTTTTAGAAATTAGAGATGCAGATGAAAGATAGTCTTTTCTGTTGGCAGCTTAGTTAAAATGAAGTTTCTGTCATAAGGTTTCAGGTAACAGGGAATACGGGAAATGCTATTTTGCTTTCCCCAGGTAGAAAATAACCTTTATGTTTTCTCAGATACCTAATGTAACTTGAGACTTTATGACTTTGCACTCTATCTCCATTAAACTAACACTACATGCCAGCCTGTGTGTGTGTATCAGTTCCATAGCTCTGTTAATTCATGCTGATAACACAGTTCGAGCCAGGATATAACTGTAATATTGCAATTCCAAGTAGTAAAACTGCAAGTGAATGATGGACGACATAAACCGAAAACATCTGTTTTCCTTCCCCCAAATTCTATCAGTTTCCCCTGGTTCACTATTTTTAGGAATTATTCTGGTGGGCTGATTAAAGAAAGGAGGCACAGCTGTATGGAGTATCTGCATGTTGGTTGGTTGTGTAATGAGGAGGATTATGTGAAGAGAACATTTCCCAGAGTTGTGGTGGTGCTGCTGCTGCTAACACCTTTTGTTGGTTTTCCAAGCCCTGGTTTTACAAAAATGTGGGGAGAAAGAGTAATTATCTTAATTTTGAAATTTTCTCTAAGGCATTAGTATATATATACTAGTGTTATTTATATGCAACAGTATAAATAACATAACCTTACTAGAAGAAGATCAGTGAATGGCTGTGGAGAAACTAAAGAGACTAATTCTGTGATGGAGAAAAGAGTAACACAAAGCGCTTATGCCTTCTGCGTGATGCTTCTTGAGGGTCGTTCTTCGAAGAAACAGCTATAGAACACTGAGAAAGATACAAAGTCTCAAAAGGAGGGGTAGGCTTAGACTCAACAAAAATGTAGGATGATGTTTTATTTTGTTGCATTGTATACCCTATAAAGAAGAGGTTTTAGGAGAAGTTGATTTGTAATCATACCTATAAAGGCGAAAAGACATCGCTTCTTTAACCACCTTGGCTCTAAGATGCAGGACCAGTTCCTGAAAGTCTAAGCTCTACAGGATTGCCAGAGCTCTGTGGTTATATACTGATGTATAAAGTTTGTTGTTGTGGGAGTTAAATATACCTAGCAGTGGAGCAGGTAGCTCTTCAGGTGAGAGGGCAGTTTGTAGTTAATTTATCGAAGAAGAGTACTCTCCCAGTGTCTTACAGGGAGCTCCTTTAAACCAGCCAAAATAAAATGCAGGAGGCAGGGAATGAGGGTGATTAGAGGTTCTGCTAGTTTAACAGTCCTTACATTAGCTTCTGTCTCACTATGTTTTCCTGGTTAAGGCACTGAGTGGTTTTGAAAAGTGTGACAGGGAAGGAGGTTTGACCTATCATACAGTATTTTGCTTTGGCTCAAGCTGAACTAAAGCATTGTTAAAGGATACAATGCTGACTGAAGACATTGCTGTGCCAGGCTGCATTACTTCGATATTTAAGAAGGCAGCGTGACATAATACATCATGCTTCTTTGACACAAATAAGCAGATATCTTGTGCAATGGTGCACAGTTAAGATGCTGTGTCAGTAATTATTTCTGAGACTTCAGTATGTATTTGGGAAATGCCATTTCCAGACAAATCTCAGATTTTGTTCTGAAGAGATGAAGCATGAATTTTCAATTAACATCTTTGCTGATTTTGTTCTAGTATACACAAAATCCAAAAGCATTTTAAAGCTATGTTTTTATTGCATTAGTTTTGTAGTGCTTTCACAAGTCCTTCCTTCTACCTCACTGCTGTAAAAGGAGTTTCTACTGTTTTTCCATGCTGAGTCATCTTGACGATAGCCTCAGCATTGCCGACATGAAAGATTTAAACTCCTTGCCCCGTTCCTGTCACATGCTGGTTTCCCATCAGTGGTTCTACCAGCATAATGTCCCCATTAACATGTGGCCCTGCTGTGCTGGGTCACTCCTTGCTGCAAGGCTGGGGCTAAACCTTTATAAAATTTCAAATACCTTCCCTCCCTTAGTAATAATACATTAGACAAGCTGCTGGTTTCTAGACCCTGTCACCTCCTGACCATACGATGGCGCTTATGCATGCGTGATACATTCAGTTGCCTTTTTACCGAGATCACCAGAAACTATGTACACTACTTGTCATTCATCAGTTCTTCCATTGCCATAATTATTTTTGGCACAGCTGGCTTAATAGCTGATGTTCACTCACCATGATGCTAAAATTACGAATGTGTTCTGGCTTAATGTTGCTGCTCTTGTTTCTGTAAAGTTAGGTCTATATGTGCACATCTGATTTCCCGTACATCTCCAGTCCATCCTACTGGCATAGTAAAAGTGCTTGTTTCACACCTTTCCAGGCTAAACCCAGGTAGAAAAAACATTTATCATAGAATCATAGAATGGCCTGGGTTGAAAAGGACCTTAAAGATCATGTAGTTTCAACCCCCCTGCTGGGGGCAGGGTTGCCAACCACTAGAGCAGCCTGCCCAGGGCCCCATCCAGCCTGG
>NW_010114665.1:352-12427 GCF_000699245.1 Pterocles gutturalis | reverse complement strand
CTTCTCTGGGCAACCTGTTCCAGTGCCTCACCACCCTCTGAGTGAAAAATTTCCTCCTAATATCTAACCTAAATCACCCCTCTCTTAGTTTAAAACCATTCCCCCTCATCCTGTCACTATCAACCCCTGTAAACAGTTGTTCCCCCTCCTGTTTATAGGCTCCCTTCAAGTACTGGAAGGCCGCAATGAGGTCTCCTTGGAGCCTTCTCTTCTCCAAGCTGAACAAGCCCAGTTCCCTCAACCTTTCTTCATAGGAGAGGTGCTCCAGCCCTCTGATCATCTTTGTGGCCCTCCTCTGGACCCGTTCCAAGAGCTCCACATCTTTCTTGTGCTGGGGGCCCCAGGCCTGGACACAGTACTCCAGATGGGGTCTCACAAGAGCACAGTAGAGGGGCACAATCACCTCCCTCTCCCTGCTGGCCATCCCTTTTTTATGCAGCCCAGGACACAGTTGGCCTTCTGGGCTCCAGGCGCACGCTGTCGGCTCATGTCCAGCTTCTCGTCCACCAGGACCCCCAAGTCCTTCTCTGCAGGGCTGCTCTCAAGGAGTTCTTCTCCCAGTCTGTACAAGTACCTGCGATTGCCCCAGCTCAAGTGCAACACCTTGCACTTGGCCTTGTTGAACCTCATTAGGTTCTCATGGGCCCACTTCTCCAGCCTGTCCAGGTCCCTCTGGATGGCATCCCTGCCCTTTATTGTATCGATTGCACCACTCAGCTTGGTGTCATCTGCAAATTTGCTGAGGGTGCACTCGATTCCCTCATCTATGCCCTTGATAAAGATGTTGAAGAGCACCGGTCCTAAGACAGACCCTTGAGGAACACCACTGGTGACTGGCCTCCACCTAGACATAGAGCCATTGACCACAACCCTTTGGCTGCGACCAGTGACCAATTCTTCAATTTTTACAGACCTTTGAGTATGTGGTGAATAACATATCGGCTGTGACAGTCAAAAACTGTATGTAAGGGACAGAAGTAGGTAAATCAGTTCAAGGAACAGGCATCTTGTCAAATAAATTACCTCAAATATTTAAATAAATACATATTCTTCAATGTCTTTTGTAAAACACAAGGAACTAGAATACCATGCTCAAGCATGGATGAAAACTGTTGAAATATTTTAGTTGAAATACTGTTAATATATTTTCCTGTGTTGAGGAAGGCTTCATTAAGAAATTGCAGGGTATGCATTTACAGAACAGCAACTTTTCAGTTCAAGCAGTTCCTTTCTAAAGCCTTGTATATTTTTTTAATATTTTCATATATTTGAAAAAAAATAAATTATTAAGTCTCATGTTTCACAATCCCAAGGATTCAAATGAATTGGGGCACCAGCTCTCCTTAATTGTCTCTGTGGACACTTGTAAAGAAATCTAACATACTAGACAGGATTCATTATGTTACTTCGAAAGCCTCTTCCCCTGCCAAACGCTACACAATTCTACATTTAGTTATTTCAGTTTATTTAGTTTTCAATGAAGACCTGAAAAGCATTTTCTCCTGCAAATGTGCCTTAAGGTTCTCCAATTAATATTTCTTCATGGTTTTGCTTAATCATCTATTTGACTATGTAATCTATTATGAATCTCAAAATACTTCATTTGCAACATAGTCCTAACTAGTACACACACAGAATTAAGTGACGGCTTTTGCATGTTTTCATTCAATAATTTTTTACCCCAGTGACTAGCACTGGGCATACAGAAGTAGCATACTTTTTCTTCTGTACTTTTTCCTGGCTACAGTCAAAATGTTGTTGATTACATGAAGTTTAGCAACAAGTCTTTTTTTTAAATTGTGTCCCATTTGTTCCTTTGTCAGTAATTGAATACAACTTAATCCTTTATAAATCTAACATGAAGCTATACTATTCATTAAAAAAATGTATGAGAGCGTAGTTAGTCCTTCCACAGCAATTGCAAGCATTCACGTATTCTCCATAGGGTTTTGGCTCCTCACCTCTTGCCTTGTTGTCCGATAATATATGTGTTAAACATGCTGAGCTAGTGAATGCCGGTACACCTCTGCAAACCACATACCTGTATGCTTTAGGCACACAAATTGTCCTCTTAACACCAGTGGGACCTTTATGTACTTAAGGTAAGCTTGTGCTTTAAGTGTTTCGGAAACTGTGATCTTCAATGACTTCCATTTTCCTGAAGGCCTAATTCTTCCGTTACATCACTCGATACTTCATGCTGTTGCTATTCTGCCAATTTGTATGTTCATGTTGGGAATTTATTTTTGCAGTTAAAACTTCACATTTGCCTTTGAAAGGATTTTGAGCTTTATGGGAAGGTGTCTGTTTTGACACGTAATGTCACAGCGAAGCGGACTCTCGGTACTCACCAGTGCACCCTGGCAGCTTATGGGCTGTTGAGAAGCTGCTCCACGTATAAGCAGATGACAAATTCCTACCAATTTGAGTGCAGACTCCACACCCCAAGTCAGGCGAGGACAAGGAGAAACAAGGGGCTTCTTCAGAACACCCTTTACTTTTAGAAGTTCAAATTTAATTTGTGCTTTGTTTCTTACTTTTGCTCCATTCTTGAGTCCCATTGGTCCAAGCCTATATGACGTATTTTTATGTAAAGATTAGAAAAGAGATTGCTTATATCTGTGCTGGAGGAACTCAGTTTTCAGTTTTATGTAAGCTCTTTCACCTGAGGGTTTCAAAGCAGCCTTGTGGCTCACCCAGAGCACAGTTAATGGGGCTGCTGAAGAGTTTTGCTGGAAAGAGAGCAAATAACACAGCTTTGAACCAACAAATACCACCCTAAAAATCAGTCTTGTCTGTACTGCTGCTCTAGCAGCAAATTCTGTTCCTGTTAAAGTCTAACTGAAAAGAGGGTTTATCCCTCAGTGTAGTGGTTTGTTTTGTAATGCCCTGCTGTCTTGTGAGAAACAGGGAGGGGCTGGCACAGTCCCATTTCAAAATACAATGCGTATGTAGTCACTGAAGCAGAGGGCCCTCAGGGCCATCTACAACTTCATTAGCCAAGAAGAGAAAATCGCAATACCTTTTAACTCTTTGACTCTTCTCTAGCCTTTATTTTTCAAGATCTGTCAGTGCTACCTTCCATCAATGTATCAGGTTGAATATTTACTAGTCCTTTTACCTTTATTACTTGACTCACCAACAACTCTGGAGGCAATATCTTTGATTCATGGACAAATAAGGCAAATGAAATGTGAGCTTACAGAATTACGGGGTAAATATTGGATTTTTTTTTTCCCACATTTCCCCCCATAAAACAAATAGAGTTTAAATTAAGAGAATGTTACTGGAAATTGTAGAATAAATAATTAACCTCCCCAGCCAATTACAAATTCCTTTAAGCTTGCACAGCACTTAATAAGGAAGCACTAGAAATAAAATTGCCTGTGAAACCCTACCTTTAACAACTAAGTATTAATAAGTCTACTGAACATTTGTAAACAAAGATATTTCAAAGATTTTAATGCAGCCAAATAACTTGTCAGTTCTCCGGAGGATACCAGGAAACCCTGCTCAACACAAGGACCACCCTGCTATTTAAATGTAAGATCTGTTTTAAAATTCTTTTTATTTCTTTAACTTTTCAATTTAAAAAGCACATTTTTTTCTTTTTCCCTTTTTTTTTTTTTTTTTTTAATAAACAAGGGGAAATAATCTGCATTTTGATCTTAAGCAGCTAAAAAAAACCCGTGTCTGGAATCTTCCCAAAAAATTCAGTTTGAGGCCAACACCCCTTATGGAAAATTTCAGACGTGTGAAAGCTGGCAAAGTTTTATGAGCAACTAAAAACCTGTATAATGCAAAACATCAGGCAGCTTCAAAGTAAGTGATACTACGCTGCACATTGCTAATACTTTTAAACAGAGAGGTTATCCAAAAGGATACACAGCTGTAGAGATTTCATATTGGCCTTATTTCACCAATTTAAATCTATTAGGTCAGTTCAAACCTGTTGACTTTGTATAACACCACCATAAGAAAGACTAAATATTTGGACCCTCTTCTGATCTTTCTTGACAACTATCTTGCATAGCACAGCACAAACAGACCAAACATGAGCCCTTTGCATTCCTTTTCTGGGTTCAGACAGCCAGGGAGTTCTTTACATCGGACACAGTTCTCCAAGATGCATGATAATATTTGAATAAAAAACCATGTCAGTCGGTCATCAGCCTGGTATACCTGAATACATTTTTAGTTACTCTTTTTTTATAAGTAGGAACCATTAGAAGGTCTTTCTAAATACAAATAAATTTTTCAGATGCCAAACAACATTGACAAGTAAGATATTCTCAGATCACGTTTCACTGTTCAGCCTCGATATCTCCCACTCCTTTGCTATTCAATATCCCAGCCTTATCATAATGAACCTCCTCCAAATGAACACATTAACATGCTTTTTTCATAGCTTTTCCTCTGATATATTTTTCAGCATTACATAGATCCCAGCAATGTCTGCATTGGGACTCAGGAAAACTGTTTTATAATGCCATGACAACCTTCTTTGAAAGATTTTTGGTTTATCTGAGAAGCATTTTTAATGGCAATTTCTTAAAAATAATTTTGTGTACTAATACCTGATTGTTCAGGTCAATCTGTGTTTCATTACTTTATTCACTGCAACTAATTTTCTCATCAAAATAAAGTATTTCTTACAGCTTTGTTCATCTTCCTTTGCATTTAAGCCTTTGGCTCCCAAGCATTTTGGCTGCCTGTATGCATGGGCAGTTCAGGGATGATCACAACTTTGGTTGTCTAAATTTGTCCTAGATTTGGAGACTGATATAGACAGTCAAATTCAGCCATGCTGCTGAATAAAACAGGAGGGTATTTCTGGTTTCAGAGGTGATTATTGAGCTAAACCACAGAGTGGCTCAGTATCCCCAAGTGCATATGGCACTAAGCTCCATGGGTTGGAGTGTTTTGGTGGCTTCGCGCTGCATTTGTTGGTGTGGGCTGTAATGTGCCTGTGTCAGTGGCCCAGACGTTTGTTCTGACAAACATCAGGCCAGATGGTACCTGAAACCCAGCCATTGTGGCAGCCTGGGCACCTCTCCAGCCCAGCTTGTGCTTTCCAAGCCTTGTTCCCAGAAGCATGTGAAGCTTCCTGCCAACACCAAGCCAGTTCTCTCTTCAGGTCTCTCAAGAAGCCCAGCTGTGATTTGAAAAGTGCAGATGGATTGGTCAAACCCCTTTCACAGCCTCCCAGGGGATGGTGATGGGCAGCACACCAAGCTTCAGCATCTCCATGCTGAAGATACTGCCTGGTGGGAGCAGGTTGTGCAGCAAACCCAGGAGGATTGCTGGTTGCTGAAGCCAGGGGGTATGGCAGGTGACTGTCTTGGAGTTCTGTGCTGATTTTATCCTGTCCTTAATGAGGCAGATAACTAACAGAGCTACCTAGAGAACAGAGAAGCCTCTACTTGTGAGCAGTCTGCAAACAGTTCAGTGCCAAAGTGAAACCGTTTGAACTGTGCCTTGGGAGAGGAATGCAAGACTATGAAGCACTTGCCCTTTGGTGCCTATGAATTGGATATGTATAATGAGACCTGGGCAGCTTTATAGGCTTGGGATCCCCTACCCTCAAGAATGATTAATCACATACACCTCTCATTTTTTTTATGCCAAGCCCCGACTCCTCATAACATCGTTTCACACCTTGGAGCATCTTGTGTCCTTTCTGTCTGACTGCCTCTGTCCTATGCTGTGATTTCACTGAATTTGATGATGTTGGTTCCTTGGCCATAATATGATTCAACACTTCATACTGTAGATAAAACATCCTGTCAATTCCAGGTGACTTGAGCTGTCTTCATTTTTCTGTAGGCAGTTTCAAAGGACTTCACTTCATCCATCAAGATTTTGTGTATGGCCACATGTCTCCATCGCAGCAGACAGCAATAACCAGTGCTGCTTTGGGAGGTTCCAGCAACTGTTTTCCTGACAGGATTTTTCCCTCAAGTGAAAGGAGTTAATGAACCTCCTTTCGAGACCCATTTTGAGCACAGTGGCTGGGATTAAATCACCTCTGACGCACTTCCTTCTGTGGGTCACAGCCTGTTCTTCACTGGATGTTTACAGGTCCTGCATGGAAACCCTTGAGACCATCTAGCCTGGGACATTTTTGGTGAAGGACCAAGTGGTTGCCAGGAGATACTGAAGGCCTGGTGATGGCAGCTTGGTGGCAATATTGTCTTGTGGTGGCCGTAGAAAGACCCTTTCCTAAAGCAGTTAGGAAAGAAAAACAGGAGTAGGGCTCAGTCTGCCAGTAAAATGCTTGTTAATATTTAGAAATATCGATCCTGTAGTATTTGAGACTGGAGAAAGGGGAGAAATGGGCACCGCTGGTCAAGTTCAAGCACCTGGGCACGGACACTAGAGTACTCTACAGAATTAAGCATCTCCATAGGTTTATATTAGATAACTATATTAGTTTAACTTACAAACACAAATTAATGTCTGGAGAATTCTTTACAAATTCTGAACAGCCCTATGGACACTACAAAAACAGACAAGAAGATTTTACTGTCTACCACACAGCAACTAGACCTGGGCATGTCTTGACAGAACACAAGGAATGATTTGAAACTATTCCTAAGCGGAGAACATTAGAATACTGAAAAATATGACTTCAATAAATTATATTCTTCTAGATACCTGTACTTCCTTCCACTTCTGAAACAGCAGGGGAGAATTGCCAGAGATGGCCTAACTATGAATTTCTCAGTGGTGTAAGCCATTAAATTCCACTCAATCCTTTGTGAACCAAAGGACTTTGACTGGGGCAAAAATGCCAGAAAGCCCTCCAATCTTGAGCTGAAGGCATCAAGGGGAGGAGAACCCATCCTGTCCATTATGTTTTGCTAGTGGTTGATCACCTTTTACATTTAGAAAGTCCAAGTTTTTCAATTGAATAAATCTTGTTTAAACTTCCAGCTATCAATTTTAATTATGTCTTTCTCTAGACTAAAGTGACTTCCCATTAGTTCATGTATCTCTCTTTTTTTTTGTTCCTATTGTTATTAAACAGCTAGAGACTTTTTAAGCCTCTAAATCCTTTTGTGATTCTCTGTGGCCTCTCCAGTTTTCCATCTATTTAATAAAGGGGACCCAGCAGATACAAACTCACCTTATTTCTGCTATCTACTCTACTGCTAGCATCCCCAAACAGTGCTAGCTCTTTTTGTCACATGTGTATACCAGACTGCTTTTGAGGTGTCTTGTGATTGCATCCCTTTAATCTTTCCAAAAGCCTCTGCTTTCCAGGATTGAGTAATATCTTCTAGGTATTCTACATTATTTGCATTCGTTAATCCTAGATACATAATTTTGCATTTTGACACATTAAGGCATAACCTATTTAAGTGGTTCAATTTACAAAGTAATCCAGTCTGTGTGATTGTTCTGCATTGTCTTTTCCTCATCATCCCTAATTACCCACTCCAGCATCATCGCCACAACCACAATTAAAACCAGTGGCAATATTATGATGACTTCTAGATCATGACAGAAGTGTTGGGCAGCAGCTAGGGCTCCACCTCTGTGAACAATCCAACTGTTCAGTTATTTTTGTAATGTTACTTATTTCTTTGGATCTGTCAGTCCACCAGCTTTTCAGCCATTTCACATATTACGTTGAAACTAAGAGAGACTCACTGGTGTGTAGTATTAAGCACATTAACAAAGTCTACTCCATCTACATGATTAATTTTGTGCTGAAGCTTCTTACCTATTAAAGTAATGAAGCTCAGTGTGTTTGCCAAGATCTTTTTTGCTTAAGCCACACATACTCGCATTAGTTATATTCCTGCCCTTTTATTCTTTATCAAAGAAATCCCATGGGGTTTTTTTTTGTTTGGGGTTTTTTTGGGTTTTTTTTTTGCTGAGGACTGACTTTAACATGATGGGCTGGCTTACCAGTACCTGACTCATCCTTCTCAGACAATGGGAACTGGCCCTGATAACACCCTTTCTGAAATGGCTCAAGCCTTTTTTACATTTATTGTAAATGGACCAGCCACCTCCTCTGCTGATAAAGGCAGGCAGGAGTGTATTTTGCAGCAATAATCACTCTACATTTTCCCTATACTTGTACTTCTCACTAGGCATTTTCTACTAATTACTGTCCAGAAACAGCTTATGAGGTCTAACAGACTTTTGGTCTGACAGCCTTTCCTTCATTACCTTCACTTTTAAGACACCAGAGTTATCTGGACCTACAGATTAAATAGTATCAATAGAATGACTGCTTATCCCTCATACTTCCTTCACTTCAGGACATATTTTTAAAAGGACTCCTTTTCAGTGTAACTGTCCCAAATACACCATGCATGAAAAATGCTCCTAGTACAGCTGTAGCTTAAACCGCAAAACACCACTTTGGTTGACGTGCTTTATGCCACACTCCTTTCTTCCTGAGTAAATTCTAATAAAGGAACTGACCTTGCTGCCAAACCTATCCTAGCAAAAGTTCACAACTTAAACTTTGCAGAGTTGCTTGTAGACTGAAAACTGCTTTATTTGATCTTCATGTACTACGAACACATTTTCCTGGTTTTGTCACATGGAAAACAGAAACACTTATTCCACCACCCCTTTTTCATCTACTGATGGAAACATACATTTGCCAAAACCTGTGGCTGCTAACATACTACAGAGATCTTTGTTCTCTACAATCCTTGACAGGGGCAATTTTAGTGGTGATACAACAGTATGAAAACAAGAATAGTACATACTCAGGTGTTTGGGTTCTTTGGAAATCTACATTTTTTTAAGTGCACGTAGTCTTTGATATGTGTTATGGGTTGCTTGGATGAATAGCTGAGATGTTACTAGTAAAGGTAATTCATTTTTCCTGGATATCACAATTGGTTTAGTGAATAGCAGTATTACAAGCACTGCCTCAGAATCACATGTGCAAGTTTCTATATTTTACACCAAACTCCTGTTTCCTGTGCAGTCAGTTTCAGAAGTGACCACAGCCAGCTAAAATGAAAAGAGGTTTTTTTCCAACTCTTCCTTACACTAAGTCAGCAGCTACCACAGTTAGGAAATAAACCTTTTTACCACTGTTATGAGCAATCCTGTTAATCCTCCTTGGTCATTCCTTTTTAATCGATTGATTGGCAGTAAATATGGGTGCATGTGCAATATTAACAATTAAAATAGAGAAAGTTATAGAATTTAGATCCTTGGATGAGACGACAGTATTTCCTTTTTATAGACAAGTTTCAAATAGAAGCTGGAAGACAGAAAAATTATTTGTAGAATTTCCATGAAAATTTATTAAGAGAAGACTATTCTGGGACAAATTAGAACACTCTCCCCTCCACTTACTTTCCTACCCAGCCTCTAATTCCCCTACATCACTGTGGCTGCATAGGAAAACCAGGAACAGATCACTTCAGCAGGCTCAGTATGTTTACTGTATACTGAAGTAACCTTTATTCAACTCAGAATGACCACTAATCACCGGTTGATGGGTTCATCAAGGCTGAAAAACTGCTAGTGGTAAAGGAAACATGGTAACATAAATAACTTAATTGTAGATCAAGAAGCAAACACATCTTTACCTAAAGGCTTTCCCCTCAAACCAGTCAACACAAAGCTGATGACCCTCAACTTAGGACCTTACGACCTTGGGCTGTTAGCAACAGAGGAGCTAGAGCTTGAGAAATCTGGCGGTCTTACTTGGCATGCTGGTGTTTGCTAAACATGTTGCCAATACCTGTAAAGGGATCTAAATAAGACACTATAGGAAGGAACTGTGAATGAAAATGGCTCTTTACTTATTTTTACAATTTATTCACATGTACATTATCAGTGAGATGGATGCAAACATTATCAGCCATACTGACTTACAGCCATACCGATTTTTCATTACTTGAAGGGCACATTAACTCTTTTTAAGTTACTTGATCGCAACATCATAATGGCCAACATAATAATGTAATATTTCTTACAAGTAAGAAATTACCAGCACTTATCTTCAGAACTACCTCCGTGACTGCTAAGTACGAGTGTAATTTTAAGAGGACATTTAGCAAAGGCCACCAGCTTCATTTGCTTTTGTGAGGGCAAACTCAGAAACAGCATGGTATCTAATCCTGAGTGACACTAAAACAAGCTCTAGGGAAAAATATAAAGAAACACTGGATCATAAGTAAAATTAGAGTCAGAAGGTAAGGGCTCTGTTCACAGGACTGTGAACAATTGAGCTATAAACTTTTACATACAAGCTATGTTCTGCCTCTGGTGTATCAAATCTGACCCAATCTAATCACTAATAAAGGTCAGAAATCCTATTGTTTACAATGTATTTTACCATTTGCCTATTCTACTCCACCCACCCCACCCCACAAAGCTACAAAAACCTTTGTGCAAGGAAGTTAACCTATGTTGTTAACAAAGTGGTGTGAGCATACCTATTGTATCTGCCATTTTCAAGGGCATTCTGGCCTTGGACTCCTCCGTTAACTCTCGAAGCAGAAAGGGCTGGGGGTATCAGTCGTAAACATGGCTTATTTTCTGGCAGCTCCACCAGTGGGAGTTACCCTGTTCCTGATCATACCAGGGTGTCTGTGGACTACTAAAAACCATAGTGGCTGGGGACAACATTTAGGTGATGTCAGGACAAAATGCCTCTCTAATGACTCAAAAGCTGCTGGTATCTGGCTCCTGAGTAGTAAAGAACAATGGGATAAAGGTGAAACGGTTACATGCAGAGTGATTGGCCAACAAGTAAAGAATTTAAGATTCAGGTCTTCACAAAGTATCTAGTCATTTGCCTTTCAATGACATCACAGCTTTTCTGAGGTCCTTCCCTGCAATGACATAACAACTGGATATACTGAATCTTTGAGTGTAATGTGCCCTGTATTCTGGACTTCCATTCCCTATGTGAATTACAGATTGATGAAAACGCCCTTGGAACCAAAACTTTTAGAGTATCCTGCTGCTCATTACAATTTTCTAAGTGCCTTACATTTGTTGGAAAATCTGGGTTAAAAAAATCATAGAATTGTTCAAGTTGGAAGGTACCTCTGCAGATCATCTAGTCCAACTCTACTGCTCAGAGCAGAGACAGGTACAGCAGGTTGCTCAAGGCTGTGTCCAGTTGGGTTTTGAGTATCTCCAAAGACAGACTTCACAATCTCTTTTGGAAACCTGTTCCACTGCTTGAACAAATTCACAGTCTTTTTCTTTTTTCTTTATGTTTAAATTGAATTTCCCATGTTTGTGCCATCACTTCGTGTCCTTTCACTCAACACCACTGAGAAGAGTTTGGCCCTGCCCTCTTTACTTCCCTCATCTGGTATTTACATATGTGGATAAATACCCCTGAGCCTCCTCTTCTCCAGGCTAAGCAGTCCCAGCTCTCTCAGCCTCTCCTTGTACCTCTGATGCTCCAGTTCCTTAACCATTTAATGGCCTAGTCTCTGTGAAAGCTGTGTGTAATACAAGTTATGAGAGACATGTTGCAACCAAGGATCTTATTAATGCATAAATAAAACCAATAAATATTTTGACCATTTTTTATTTTTCTATATTAGATCTATCTTGCTTCTGATTATGAATCTACCATCATTCTTCTCTGCTCTTGTTCCATTGACCTCTTCCATCCTGACAGGAATGTTTACTTAAGACTATTTCACATTAGTATCAGATGTATGGTCAAGCTCATTCACAACATAAAACACTTCACATATGCTGTTCTCTGCCAGGTAAGTCACTTTTGTGTCATTTGATAAGGGCAACAGCTAATTTCCTTCCAGTTTACTTAACTGGCAAGAACAGCACACGAAGCAGCCTCCTCAAGCCCTAGCCCCACAATTACGGCCAGAATTCCAACCAACTTGAATGTACCTCCCCATCTCCATGAGGTTACTCATGCTATGTAATTTATGACACCTCAAAAACTTTTAGGATGCACCTTCCATGGATCAACATCAATTTTTTCCTTAAAAAAAATTTAAAAATTAAATTCCAATTAACTTTCATTATAAGGATGAGAAAACACTGCCAGTCAGGACTCTGGTTTCTATGCCACATTATTTCAAATTTTCTACGGTCCAC
>NW_010114665.1:0-305 GCF_000699245.1 Pterocles gutturalis | reverse complement strand
CGGCGCGACAGCAGCCTCTTACAAACTGTCACTGGCCGCGGGGACCGCTGTCCCGTCACGCGTGGAAATCCAGGGCTCCGGCTGCGCCCGCCGCCTCCTCCCTCCTGTTGCTGTTGTTTGTTGTTATTCGCAGCAATTCCCACTGGTAGCCGCGCCCCGCGCGGGGGTGACCCGAAGTCACGCAAGCTCCGGCCCAAGGCCCAGGTCCGCCCCAGTGCGGAGTCTCCGCACCCTAAAAATCCAACACCCCCTCCCCCGCTGCTCCCCGTCCCCCGTCGCGCAGACGCGTGTTAAACACGGCGGCC
>NW_010114664.1:0-59566 GCF_000699245.1 Pterocles gutturalis | reverse complement strand
GAATCACCTCCTTCGACCTGCTGCTAATATCCTTGAAGATGTATTGGAGAAACTCACAGTGAGAGCGTCCAGTAAGGGCAACGTGTACATCTTACTGTCTTTGCTCAGCTTGATTCCTAATCCTAGTGTTTAGTCAAGACCTTACTAAATAAGAGCCGCTCTACAGCACAGTATTTGGAAAGAAGTTGATAGCGTGAGATAGTCTCACTGGGCAAAGTGGAAAAGAATCCAGCCAGTATGAAAAGATGGTTGTAATTTTGTTTGCGCACACTGTTAACCAGTTTCTCCCAAACAGAAGAATAAAGCTGAGAACTGTTTTCAGCATAAAATCAAGCACTTAGCTCAATTTATTCCATAGCTGTATAAAGAATTAGTAAATTCCTTACAATGCCTGGATGCTCAAAGGTCAAACTATTTAAGCACATTTTCTGTAGTGAGTTCTGTCGCATTTTCCGTTGGAAAAGGGAAGATTTTTGATGTAAAACAAATCTTCCTGGTAATGTGCATGTGAAGGCTCTCAGTTTAGGTAAATACAATAAACAATGCATCCAGCATGCTTTCTTTCCCTCTGGTTAATACCTGGATCTGTGTTAGCCCAGGAAGGTGAAGATTGCATCTTGCTGTGTCTCACCTTGAGGCTGTGCAGGAGAGTGTGGCAAGCGCAGCTACACCTTGTACGGACCGGACTTGGATACCTCTTCCTCTTTTTGTTGCAGAGCGGTGGGTTAAACTGGGTGGCTTGCTGGTCGCAGAGGGACAGAAAAAATTGAATTCTCTGTGTTCTTGGGGTGCCTGACATTTTTGCTTGGCCAGGTGATGCTGATATTCTCATCTATGCAGAAATGGGAAGTGCCTTTTTGGACCGTTAGTAAGTCACAGTTTGAACAGCCCTGGATGACACAGCTGATAAACTGTTACAGTCCCAATGGGGAATTTCTGAGACAGAAAGCGCACCTAGTGCTGGAGCATGAGAAAAATATGTCAGCCCACTCCTGCTGTACAGGGAGCAGCGTCCTGTTGCGGTTTATTCTGTGTGCTCTGCTGCTTCACCTCCAGTCATTGCGTTTGTGGGAGAACAAATTCTGCCAGGAAACCTGAAGGTTACATTTCCCAGATTCTTAGTTGGAGAGTATGTCGTCATATGGTGTGGGTGGGAGCAGGTGGTCTCGGGAACTAAATAAAACCTCTATCGTGGATGGTATTAGCTCTGTCCCCTTCGTGCTGTTGCTTCCAACAACCATTTTCTGCTCAATAACTTGAGGCATTACACGCAGTGCAGCTAGAGAAGGGCTGCGTGAAGACGCGGGGACAGTCAGTCTGCTGCTCCTGCTTAGGAGCGGTTGCTGTATTCGTCATTCCTGTGTTCTGGGAACATCATCCCAAGAGTGAGCACACCGTGTAAAGCCAACCCCAGGTGCTCAGGTGTGGCAATGGGCTGGAGCTGCAGGCGTAACCTCGCCGCCGCCTTCCCCTGCAGCTGGGCGCTCCCTCTCCTGCCCTGGGAACGCCCTTCCTACCTGTATTTTGCAAGATTAAATTAAACCTGTGGCCCAGTTTACCACACTGCTGGTGATTGATAGTACTGGGAGAAGGACAGATCCTAGATTGTCCTTGCTGATAGCGAGGGGTCTCCAGCTGGTTCCAGCCAACCATGTAACCTTGCTCTTGCTCCCGCTGGGGCTCTTCATCCTATACCGTCAGTTTTTTGGGTGTATGGTATGTGCACAGGGTGTGTGTGCAATTTGTACGTCTTCTGAGGGACTTTGGCACCCAAAAGCAGTGGCAGGTTGCTGGAAATCTTTGCCCTTGCCGGGAGTTGTGGGTTGGCTTTCACTGCACCATGACCTGGCCTCTGAAGGAGAACCATGCTGACCAAAAGCTGAAGTGAAACTAAGGACCTTGGGGTTTATGGCTCCTGAAGGACATCTTTCTAGCAAGTGTTTCGTCTTTATGGTGCACTGGTATACAGTCTGCTGTTTCTAGGGGATGGAATTTGTCTCTGGCTGAAACTCTTCCCACTTGAATGCAGTCTAAAGTGAGGATTTTGTGTGAGCTGTTTACATGGCCAGTTAGTTACCTTCACTTCAGAAAACAAATTATGGCAGTTAGTAGTTTGGCTGAGTACCTTTGGTGACATCTCAGTGAGCACTGATCAGGCTATTCAGCTGTAATCCTTATCTGCAGAACAAAGTTGCTTTTATTTTATTCAGTTTTACAGCTGATTTCTACATGCTGTTAATATATTCATGACTTTTTTCATTTGCACTGGGCCTTTGTAAAATTGTATTACTTTGGTTTGTCTGATTTTATTCCCCTCTTTCTTTTCCTATGAAGAAATTGTTTTGAATAAAACTCTTTTGTTATTTTCATACTATTTATCTTACTTCAACTGACAAAAAAAAAAAGCAATTATGTTTCTTTCTTGAGGAGTTTTATTGAGTAGCTTATGGTCCAAATCTGAGCTGCCTTTTTGGAAAGTGTGTATCTGTACTAACAAGTACTCTCTGGAGGAGCATTCATTACCAGTTCCCTTTATTGTGTGTGTGTGCCAGTTATCAGTTTGTTTCATATCTTTATCTTTGCAGAATCTTCTTTTTAAGTGTGGAAGAACTTGTACTGGAGAAGAAAAGCATCTTAGGAAAATGTAGTAGGTGTGGTGTGAACTTAACAAAATAATTAATCTTCCAGCTAGTGAATGGATGTACTAGACAGAAAAAATGAAGGAAGTCAGCAGGCAAAATATTTTGAAAGGCAAATGAAATTGGCACCTAGTGCGTGCAGCTCAGGTCTAGGATGTTGGCATTTCCAGCACGGGTTTGACACATGCTACCATGATCCTTGTGTAAAGGTGCTGTAAGATGTGAGGAGCAGTTCTGTCCGTTGAATTTGAAGAAAAAGTCCATACCATATTGCTGGCTGGTAGAGGACAATGTGCCTAGACTGAAGAGTTAGCAAGCCCTTTTTTACCTTTTTCTTCCATCAACAGTAATTCTTGTTCTTCTTCTCTGTTTTACCTTCTAGCCCAAACCAACTAAGGGAAGAATGCGCATCCATTGCCTGGAGAATGTTGATAAAGCCCTTCAGTTCCTGAAAGAGCAAAGAGTGCACCTAGAAAACATGGGATCTCATGACATTGTGGATGGGAATCACAGGCTGACACTTGGCCTTATTTGGACTATTATCCTGCGATTCCAGGTAAAGATGTATGCATGCATAGATATACACACATTGAAGCATATTACAAACAAGTATGGAAAACTCCATTGTGCTTTTCAAGAGTGGAGTGCTCCCAGGCCCACGAAGATGATGGGAGTGAAAAGTGCTTAGCATCTGGCAGGACGTGCTCCAGAGCTAAGGGGAGAGGATTAACCTCAGTGATGCTGCTGATCTGTAGTGGCGTCCAGTGGGAGTTTCCTGGGTGGAAAGTCATATGGTTTTATTTTTCAATTACTAGTAAATATGAAGCTCCAGTCGTGGACCTATACACTCTTACAGACCTAGGAGGAAATGCTACCCTCAGCTGCTCTTCAGCTCTGTGGTGATTATCATTAACCTAGCTGGCATTGCTGAAGCAGATTAAGAGTGCTCACAGGAATTGCTTTAGTGTCCCAGCTAAAGGCTGAGATTTCTTGTTTTCCAAGCAAGTTGCACATTGGTCTTTGCCCTCAGTTAAAAAAAGGCTGGAAATTCCTTTTGCAGGAAGGATTATAAATTTATTTGATAAATCTGCAATTTATAATAAATGACATAATCTTTTTCATCTTTTCAAAAAAGACAAAAAAATGTGTTTTCTCAGAGAAATATTTAAAACTTCTATGTTGATTTTAGATCCAGGATATCAGTGTTGAAACTGAGGACAACAAGGAGAAGAAATCTGCTAAAGATGCTTTGCTTTTGTGGTGCCAGATGAAGACAGCTGGGTGAGTGTGGATTAAATTATTATCTCTAAAGCTCTTACAGCATTTTTAGTTTTCACTGAAATGATTTTAAATGGGCAAACATGTATCTCTCCTCAAGTGGATTCAACCAAGAGAACTGAATTGATGTTTACAAGTCAGAAAATTCTGAATTTATTGTATTAATGCTGTGTGATAATCCACGAATACATAGTAATATGCTGACTCTTTTTCACCCTTTTCTGAAGAAATAATGGTGCTTCAGATGGTGGCCACCAACCTTTCTCTCTTTCCATGTGTATGGAAATATTTCCAAAATTTCTTTCTCTGACAGTAATCTTCTTGCATAATTAAATATCCATTTGTAGAGATTCAGTATGTTTCCCTCATGAAACTTGGAAGTTCCAGTGATGGCTTGGGGCACTTCAGCATTATTCTAGTCATACTTCATCTTCTACTTCCAAGAACTCTTATGAAAGTGGTTTGTGAGCAGCCTGAAATTTTTGGAGATTTGCAAAATACCCAAATCACCAACAATATTTGTTTTGCATCTGTGTACCCATGGGGCGCAAAGGTGGTTGTCGTATGTGCTTTGTTTAAAAGTCAGGCAGTGACTAGGGTCAGTCCTTGAAGATGCCATGGGACAGCAGACAATTTCAAGGAAAACTTAATGTATCGCTGCTCTGGTGGCACTTGCAGCCATCAGAAAAGGTTTTACTCCTCTCTGTTCCTCTAGCTGTTCCTATTCTTCTCTTGAACTTCATCTTTTGAGTACCTGAAAATAATTGTTTGACAGCAGCTGAATCAGGAGCAAGCTTTAGACTTGCAGGGATTTGGGACTTCACAGGCTGCGGGTTGGGGGCAAGTTATAAGATAGTAGCTTCCAGTGATTATGTGAAAGGACATTTAGAGCATTTGTCTGGAATGTGTATCCGTTCTGTGGGGCTTAGAAGAGCAAATGAGATGCACTGAAGTCTAGAGTCAGTCTCTGATTAGAAAGCAGGCATGATAGATTGTCCATTGCGGGATAGTAATATCCCCCCCTTAGGTGTACGATAAATGTGTCACTCATGCAAGCAGCTGTTAGTGACAGAGTGTGCAGAGCTGCAGCAGGGATGCGATATTGATTGCGCTCTCTTTGCTTTTTGTCCTGTCAGTTACCCCAACGTCAACATTCACAACTTCACGACAAGCTGGAGGGATGGGATGGCTTTCAATGCACTAATACATAAGCACAGGTATGTGTGAGTGAATGTCTTAATGGATTTTGAAAGCTTGGACTGTTGCAGTGTGGCCTGGGCTTTGCTGTTACCTTGCAGCTTTGTTTTAAAATCTGTGGAGAAGAGGAAGAATTGCTGAGAGTTTTACAGCAACTTATCTTGCTTTGGAGCTTTACAGCTCTTGCAGTCACCGTGAGCTTATCTGGGCAACAGCTTCTCACATCACAAATCAAAAGAGGTTACGTTTGGTTTCAAGAGAATAAATTATACATGTGATTGTTTTGGTTTGTGGTTGACCAGGTTGGAAGAGAAGTTTTTTTGTACCTTATTGAGTTACTGATGATCAGGTCTGGTCGCCTAGAGTTCAGGGGGAGATGACACACAGCAGCAGCCTGGAGTGGAAAGGAATCCTTGTGCAGGGATGGCAGAATCTGGTGCTAGACTTTAACATGTCTGGGGATGCTGGTCATTGGTGTGCTCAGGTGAAGTTATTGGGACAGCCTGCACACTTTCATGGGCATGAGGAGAGACTGGATGACCACAACTTTGTTCCTTTCTTTTCCAGGTCACCTTTATCCCTGGTAGGCTATCCTGTGTTTTTTGCCATGTGCTCAGTTCTGCCATGGTGTGTGCTAGGCCTTGCTTCATTCCCTTAATACTGCTGCTGAAGTGCACAGGGCTACTGGGCAAGCAAAACTTTGGCAGCATGGGAGCCAGGTTTTCTAAGGACTGCAGATTTTAGTTCATTTGTTCATTTGAGGGCAGCTGCACTGTGCTTTGGGAAATCTAAAAGAATTTTCTGTCCTGTCTAGGCCTGATCTGATTGATTTTGACAAGCTGAAGAAATCAAATGCACACTACAATCTGCAGAATGCTTTTAACCTTGCAGAGCAACACCTTGGTCTTACTAAGCTCCTGGACCCTGAGGGTAAGAATTCCTGCAGTTTCAGCACTTCACAGCTCTTTGTGGGCTCTTTTCTCCCATCCCTCCTTGTCGCAGGGCACAGCTTTGTGATAGCTTTTTGTGTTAAAGAGAAACTGGATGCTGCTGACTCACCTGGTGATAAAGCCAGAGAGGGAAGGAGAGAACCAAGATGTCTCCTGCAGAGGACTGAGCAGCGGTAGCACAACAGCTCTTAATCCTGTGTTTATTTTCCCCCATCTGACAAGATCACCCATGTACACATAAAATCACTCCAGCTAGAGGCATCCTTCTGATCTGCTGGAGAAACACGTTTTGTGAGCTGGAAGATGGATGATGTGGATTTCAGCAGACAGCTAGCAGCTTCTTGCGCAGACTGTCACTGCCTTTTAGCCTGTGCTTTCGTGAGAGTGTGCATACTCATGCAGATTGGAAGGCGTGCTCACAGTGCTAGGACAAGAAACTTTCCTGTCACAGGACAAATAGAGACTATGTGTTTGGGCGAGTTTCTTCTTGCTTGTTTTCCAGTGCCTCAGAATTGCTGCAGGAAACAAAATAACTTGTTTTCCAGCTGTATGTCTCAGAAGATTTGCTTGGACAGACACACAGTTAGATTTGAATTCCTGTCTCCAAATACTGATATAACATCGAAGTTCCCAATTAACAGTAGTTCTGTCAACTTACACAGACTCTAGAGAAGTTGCTTGGCCGTGCATGGGCTGTTACAAAGTCTGTAGCCTGACTCTAGGACCCTGACTCTAAGACCCCAACTCGCCTAGCCCACAGACGCGCACTTTAACCGCTGTCCGCTCTAAGACAAAGAGATAAAGCAGCACTTCTTAGTGACAGAGTTCAGTGCTATACAATGCCAAGTAATCCAGAAGCAGTCCAAAGTGCTGAATTTATTTGTGGCTAGGACGTAAATCTTGGGAGCTGAACTGCCGCTGAACATCTCTCTCTGACTTAAACACAGGCTTCTTGCATTATTAGCTTTGTTGTTTTGACCCATGCACCCTCAGTAGGCTAAGACAACTCTTGTTTGGTTTGCAGATATCAGTGTTGATCATCCTGATGAGAAGTCAATCATCACCTATGTGGTGACATATTACCACTACTTCTCCAAGATGAAAGCTTTAGCTGTTGAAGGAAAACGTATTGGAAAGGTTTGCAAGTTTAAATTAGAAATTGTTATAAAGCAGTTGAAATCTTTCTGGTTTGTTTTTTTTTCCTCTTAGGTGCTAGTTTTTTAAGAGTCTACTGTATGGTAGTTTTTAATTTTGCTTTTGAATGTGTTTTAAATGTTAAATATTCCCTTGTGCCTGTGAGGAGTAGCTAATTTCCAGCTGCCTTGTATTAGAAGACATTTGGCTGGTGTTTTATTTTTGCTTGTTAATTTTGCGTCGTTGCTGCTTTTCTTGTCTCATTAACTGCTCCTCACCCTCTGGGTCCTCTGTCTCTTCTGGAGCCCAGAAAAGTCCCTCATTTAAAAAATGCAGTCATTCTCTGCCCTTTGGCGAGGTTGCCCCCATCTTAACAGCTGGCAAACTGAACATGAATCCTTTTGTAAGCCTCAGCTCGGTGCCCCTATTGCCGTGGGATGATGGGAATTCACCGCTGTCAGCTCTGTGCCCCTATTGCCGTGGGATGATGGGAATTCACCGCTGAAAAATGCAAAGCCCCCATTCCTCAGAGATCCCAGCCCCTGTGTCACTCAGGAGTGAGTGGGCTGATGCATAAGTTAAGTCTCCCAACAGTTTCTTTTATGCAGCTTGTTAGATTTAAGTGACTCTGAAGACCGCTGCCTTTGTTATTCAAGATATGTTGTGCTGCTTGTTGCAGGTGCTTGACAATGCCATTGAAACGGAGAAGATGATTGAAAAATATGAATCGCTGGCTTCTGACCTTCTGGAGTGGATTGAGCAAACCATTATCATCCTCAACAATCGCAAATTTGCCAACTCGCTAGTTGGTGTGCAACAGCAGCTACAGGCATTCAACACTTATCGCACAGTAGAGAAACCACCCAAGTAATTTTAATCTTAGCTTAAAACAACAGTGGTCTTGTTTTGTTTAATCAGTAATTGATTTTTTTAAAAAACAAACACATCCAAATAATTTTAATCTTGGTTTAAGAATTTATTTTTCTGGACAAACCCAGGTATATTTCAAATTGACACTTCTCATTGCTAGTTGGAGCCTCTTTGCTTTATGCTGTTCAATATGCACATAACAACAACAACAATAATAATTAAAAAAAAGTGTATCTTATTGGTCTGGTGCCTGCAGGAGATCACAGTGCTGCAAGCTATCACTTCACTGAGATGCCTGCCTTACAATATCTGTGGTAGTAGCATACTGTGTTAGCGCAGTAGTATCACCAGCCATGCTCACTGCTATTACAAGAATCTTACTGCTTATCCAAAATTAAGAGGAAGTATGTCTGGCTTTGTAAAACATAGCTATGCTTACTGAAACTGATATAACCAACACTGCATTTTATTTCTGGAAAGTTTCTTTTAGGGTTATGATATCAGATCTATTTATTATTTTTATCTGTTATAAGTTCCAATGGATAATAATCACAATCCAAAACATTACAGAGTATCCAGACATCTTCTAAAATTGCAGACTATTCCCCAGTGGCTGTGAAGTTTGTTTATTTCCCAGGCATACAACTCAGGGAAAACAGTGGGAAGAGTGTATTGACTGCAGTGAGCTTTAAATAAAACTTCAGTTTCTTGTGTTGATAAACTAGGGCTATGCACATGATAGAATAAAAAAAATGCAGTCTTCTGTCCCCCTGGGGGGTTTAAATTTAAACACAAAGCTGACTTCTGTGAAGTTTCTTCTGGTGTTTGTCCCAGCTGATTCTGGGGGATGTGTGGGCTATTCCGATTGCTCTCAGCTTTCACTCAAGATGAAGGTGTTTATCTGAATGCTCCATGCATAATGGCAGTATTTTAAGGAAGTGTTTTTAATACCTTAGGAGCAATGAAAGCTTTATTATAACACTATTCTTTTGTAAAATTTCGTTTAGATTTACAGAAAAAGGAAACCTAGAAGTGCTGCTTTTTACTATCCAAAGCAAAATGAGAGCCAACAATCAGAAAGTATACATGCCAAGGGAGGGCAAACTCATCTCTGACATTAACAAGGTAAACTGAGCCAGCTCTTCCTCTGTGACTTGGGATTTTGTTGTTTTCTTTCAGTCTCTCTGTCAGCATACTGGGAGGAAACACACCTGCTATCTCCAGCCTTGATGTGGGGGGACCCTAAGGGATGGGCGTGGTGGGGTGACCTTTTCTTATAGCTTGGACTCACTCATGTGAACCAAGTCCCTGGGTATCCTCAGCATCTGTAAGATCATCTGCACTGGAAAAATGCTCAGTTTTTCTGGTTATGGATCCAGTATCCCTGCCTTGCTCCTCTGTGGTCCTGGCTATTAGAGTTAATTGACAGAAAGCAGCAACAATATCTTGGTATTGTAGCCCTCCCCATTTGCCTCTCAACCCCCCCACCTGCACGTAGGAGAGTGAAGGAAGCACTGCAACCAGTCTTGTGGGTTCCCTCTCCAGGTTTACACAGCTCTTTTTTTATGCTGGTGCAGCTGGCAGAACAGCAGCAGAGCTGACAAGCTCTCTCAAGGATAACAAACAACTTCAAACTGCGAGCTTTCCTCATTTGTGTTTGATTATGTTTGGCGTTCCCTGAGCAGCTGTTCTGCATGTCTGTGGCCTTGGTCTGCATCTTAGACAGCAGTAAACTGCCCAGCTCTCCTGTTTGCATTAGGCCCCCGTGCCTGTGAGTGCCTAAAATACTTGGGTTTCAGGCAGTTTCACATCTGTTAGGATTTAGGAGGATCTAGGGTAGTTTGTGTTTAATTGTGGGTATTTCTGTTGTTTGTAAGATCTGAAAGGTGATTAGCTGGCTTTCAACATGCTTCTAAGACCTTATTTTTGTGATATTAATGTTATGCATGTGAATAACTTTAGGCTTTGGGGGAAAAAAGGACTTGGATGCAGCAAAAATAATCAAATTCTGCAGTTGTTTTCTTTTCCAAAGTGGATGTAATAAAGAACAAAAATTGTGTGTTGATTTTAGAGGTGAGAGGGCGTGAATCTCTTAATTCTCATTTCCTAAAGGAGAAAGATAGAATCCGGTTATTTGACAGTAACGCTCAGAATAATTTTTTTAAACAATGCTCTCTTACACATACAAGCCAGGTGGTTTGCTTAGGCTTTCTTGGAGGCAAAAACCAAATGAACTTAAGAAAATGCATCGGAGATAAACAAGTCTTATACCCCTCGCTCAGAAAATGAATGAGTGAATTGAGAACAAATTTTAAGTCATGTGCTTATATTAGCGGACAAGGTGTAAGGCCAGACAATGCAAAGCAAATTTATTGGCATATAAAAAAATAAGCCAGTTTGTGCATCTTGGCTGTAGTGACTTCAGTCCTGATTTCATGCAAAGAAGATGTGATTTATCAGAGTCCTCTAAGAATGTGTGTTTAGAAGATGTGTGTTTTTTCTCCACGTCTTCAGGCCTGGGAAAGACTGGAAAAAGCTGAACATGAAAGAGAACTGGCACTGCGAAATGAGCTCATCAGACAGGAGAAACTGGAACAACTTGCGCGCAGATTTGATCGCAAGGCAGCTATGAGAGAAACTTGGCTGAGTGAAAATCAACGTCTCGTTTCTCAGGTGCTGCTTTCAGAAATTGTTTGTGTGAATAAAGTGATTCCCATGAGTAATTATAGGATACAGTTCTGGAAAGGAGAACATTTCCTCCTCTGTACCTCATATTTTACTGAATCTGTGTATATTTATTGTATGTGTGCACAAATGTGTATTTAGTGTGTATGTGTGTGTACTATGTGTCCTAATATGTGTATGTACTAATGTTTTATCTTTAATGCATTTGGAGTATCCCTTCCTTGAATCTATCAGTCTGTACTCAGGAGATACTGATGTGGAAATATGTGTCCACAGTGGAGATTTTCTTTATCTGAATATTTTGGTTAATTTAGTGGAATTAGCCCAAGAATTAATTTTAATTTTTAATATTAGAGATGACTTTAAAAAAAATACAAAGCCTCAGCCTAATCCTGATGGCCATCATGATTCTATTCTGGTTATCAGAGGTATCTGTGGTTTTATTGACTTTTCGGAGCATTTTGAGATGCCAGATTTGCTGACAAGTATGTTCTGCACAATCAGAAATCATGTTAGAGTTTGAGCAGGAGGGCTTTTTTCCTGAAGGAGTGTCTCTCTCTTTACAGGATAATTTTGGCTTTGACCTTCCAGCAGTAGAGGCCGCAACAAAGAAGCATGAGGCCATTGAAACAGACATTGCAGCGTACGAAGAGCGAGTCCAGGCCGTGGTTGCGGTTGCAAAGGAGCTTGAGACTGAAAATTACCATGATATCAAACGCATTACTGCAAGAAAGGACAACGTTATACGCCTATGGGAATATCTCCTGGAGCTGCTCAGGGCACGGAGACAGCGGCTGGAGATGAATCTTGGCCTGCAAAAGATTTTCCAGGAAATGCTGTACATTATGGACTGGATGGATGAGATGAAGGTAGGTGTCAGCCATTTGAGAATGCAGACCAAATATTCTGCAGAGGTGTAGATGTCCTTGTTTGTAATTTTTTAAGATTCATTTTGCCCCTCTGGTTTAATAGACAAATGCAGAAGTTCCACATTCAAGAGCAGTGAACAAATTCATTGTATCTTATGACAGATTTTTAAAAATAAAGATTAAAAACAAGTAAGGAAAAAGAACAAGTTTGCTCCTATAAAAATCTACTTTTTAGCTTCATGCCTATCTCATAAGCGCCAGAGGCTTTGGTCACAGTGTTTGGATAAGGATGACGATTTTGGTGAAAGGGAATTAAATAATCTCTCTTCATCACAATTTACATGGGGAGCAAGTCACCTCTTCACCTCTGTGCTTTAAAAAGAATTAATTTCTTCCTGTCTATTCTCCTGGGATCTGGAAAGGGAAGGAGCCATGACTTTGTTCTTGTCCCCCAGCCAGCAGAACTCGGAAGCTGTTGGAGGAAAGAAAGATGTGTGTAGCTGAGTGGCAGCTTACAGTACCTGGGATGAGTGCCTTTCGTTGGTCCTGCTGAGCTAACTTAGCTTATCATCATCCTAAACTTAAAACAGTATTAAAGACCAGTCAAGTTCTTCATGGTTGCCAATGATTTGAAAAATACTGTCTCAAATCATATCAGCCACGTGTCCATATTTTTGAAATAGCTCTCCTTATGGGCCTGGTGTTTCTCTGGACTTAAATCCACATAACAACAGAGAACAGTGTAGTGCCTGGAGTCAGTAAGAAACAAACAGCTTATGGCCTTCAGCACATTTTACTTGTCTTTTACATTTTGATCAGGTGCTTCTGCTGTCTCAAGACTATGGCAAACATTTGTTAGGAGTTGAAGACCTGTTGCAGAAACACGCTCTTGTGGAAGCTGACATTGCTATTCAGGCTGAAAGAGTGAGAGGGGTCAATGCATCTGCTCAGAAGTTTGCCACTGATGGAGAAGGTAACCAGCAGCCAACACGTCCTTCTTTGTCTTAATTGCATGTGAGGTTGTCTATAAGCCTCATTAGTTCTGCAAGGCGTGGTGGGTTAAACTCAGCACCAGAATAGGAGAATCCAGCTTCACTTGTTCCTTCTTTACTCACTGTGTCAATGATTAACTTTTCTAGGTACCTGCTCAAGAATTCACTGTGGCATTGTGCTTTGCATGGGATGTCACACTCCTAACCAGCAGCTGCTGTAACTTTACAGTAGTCACCATTAATTCCCCATTCTGTGTTTCTAATGCAAACAGTACAAATTATTGGACCTAGTCTGATATTGTCCCAATTTATGCTAAATAAAAGCAATTCCACTTAACCAGTGTCATTAACTAGAGTAAATTATGTTCATTTTGTGTAGTTGTGTGTATGTAGCTGGTGTAAGTCTGGAGTAGTGAATTTTGTTTCACTGAAAACAGTCATGAATATCTTTCCTTTCAGTGTGGTTTGGTTTTGTTTTGTCTTTATGCAAAGAAAAGTATTTTCTGATCTGTATTACTACAGTAGTGGAGCTTGAATAGTTCACACTCACTTTCAGGAGACTAACTATGAATTATTTTATGTAAATTTCGTAGATGGAACAATCAGGACTTAAGAACTCTGTGTGTACCACCCCAGCTGCAGAGATGAAAATTTATCAGTCCAACTTGTAATGTCCATTTTCTATCTGAACAGGTTACAAACCGTGTGACCCGCAGGTTATCAGGGACCGTGTTGCTCACATGGAGTTCTGTTACCAAGAGCTGTGCCAGCTCGCAGCTGAGCGCCGGGCCCGCTTGGAGGAGTCCCGGCGTCTCTGGAAATTCTTCTGGGAAATGGCTGAAGAAGAGGGTTGGATTAGGGAGAAGGAACAGATCCTGTCGTCTGATGACTATGGGAAGGACCTAACCAGTGTTGTCCGTCTCTTGAGCAAACATAAGGCATTTGAAGATGAAATGAGTGGTCGTAGTGGCCACTTCCAGCAGGCGATAAAAGAAGGTGAAGACATGATTGCGGAGGAGCATTTTGGGTCTGAGAAAATCAGAGAAAGAATTAAGGATATCCGGGAGCAGTGGGCTAACTTGGAACAGTTATCTGCCATTCGGAAGAAGCGTCTGGAGGAAGCCTCTCTCCTTCACCAGTTCCAGGCTGACGCTGACGATATTGATGCATGGATGTTGGACATCCTCAAAATTGTCTCCAGCAATGATGTTGGTCACGATGAATATTCCACTCAATCCTTGGTCAAGAAACACAAGGATGTGGCTGAAGAGATTGCAAGCTACCGGCCAACCATTGACACGCTTCATGAGCAAGCAAAGGCTCTGCCACAGGAACATGCTGGATCTCCAGATGTGCAGGGCAGATTGTCGGGAATAGAGGAAAGATACAAAGAGGTTGCAGAGCTGACTCGGCTGCGTAAGCAGGCCTTGCAGGATACCCTCGCGCTTTATAAGATGTTCAGTGAGGCAGATGCTTGTGAGCTTTGGATTGACGAAAAGGAGAAGTGGCTGAATAACATGCAGATTCCAGAGAAGCTAGAGGATCTGGAAGTGATCCAGCACAGGTGAGAATGACTTTACCAGAATGTTTGGGGAAGTTTTTTTTTACACCAGCTGCCTTTCTCAGCTTGCCTATGGCTCAGATTCTCTAATGCCTGTGTGACTTTTTTTCTTTCTTTTTTTCCCCTGCTCCAGATTTGAAAGCTTAGAACCAGAAATGAACAATCAGGCATCCCGTGTTGCCGTAGTGAACCAAATTGCTAGACAACTAATGCACAGCGGCCATCCAAGTGAGAAGGAGATCAAAGCACAACAAGATAAACTCAACACAAGGTAAATGAAGGCCTTGTGCTCATGAACGTGACACTGGCTGAAAAAAGTGCAGTGGGGTCATTGGTGTTTCTTGTATGTGTTTTTTAAGATACTTTTATGCTGTTAGCTGAAGTATCTTCAAGGTAGGCCTTTATAGCTGCAGAAGGAAAAAGTGCTGTGTCTTTCAAATATTTGATTAACAGATGTTTTGCTATTGACTTCAATCAGGTCCTGAGTGTATCAGTGCCTTCATTTGAGAGCTGGAAGTGTACTGTAATTACTATTATGATAAAAAGGAAATCAATAGAATTTCGTGTAAACTCACTCATTTTTTGTCTTAAAAATAAACCAAGAGAGCACATTTAGTGTGAAAATTAGATGTAACTAGCAATTTTTCACTTGAGGAAAAATGGTAATTTTAAGGAAAAATGGTACTTTTAAGGAGGCAATATTGCTGGTACTTGTCATGTTCTAATAAATGCCATAGCTTGGTTAATGGTTGTTTTGATAGAACTATTGATGATATGGGAAGGACCAAAAAAACCATGAATAGTTAGGTTATTTAATGGTTTACCAAGCTCATGTGAGTGACGGCTCATTCAGGAATGTTGCCATATCCTTTTCCCTTATTATACACAAATCTCAATTTTTCTGCTTTTCTCTCCTCACAAATTTCAGATGGAGCCAGTTCAGAGAACTGGTAGACAGGAAGAAGGATGCTCTGCTTTCTGCTCTGAGTATCCAGAACTACCATCTTGAATGTAACGAAACCAAATCTTGGATCAGGGAAAAGACCAAAGTGATCGAATCCACACAAGATCTGGGTAATGATCTAGCTGGAGTGATGGCCCTGCAGAGGAAGCTGACGGGCATGGAACGTGACCTAGTAGCCATTGAAGCCAAGCTAAGCGACCTGCAAAAAGAGGCAGAAAAGTTGGAATCAGAGCATCCTGACCAAGCACAGGCTATCCTTTCACGGCTCGCAGAAATCAATGATGTATGGGAAGAAATGAAGGCCACCCTCAAGAACCGAGAAGAGTCCCTTGGAGAGGCAAGCAAACTGCAGCAGTTCCTGAGAGATCTGGATGACTTCCAGTCTTGGCTGTCCAGAACGCAGACTGCGATTGCATCCGAAGATATGCCAAACACACTGACAGAGGCTGAGAAGCTGCTCACTCAACATGAGAATATTAAGAATGAAATTGACAATTATGAGGAAGATTATCAGAAAATGAGGGACATGGGTGAGATGGTGACACAAGGGCAGACTGACGCTCAGTACATGTTCTTACGCCAGCGCCTACAAGCTTTGGACACTGGATGGAATGAGCTTCACAAAATGTGGGAGAACAGGCAAAATCTCCTTTCCCAGTCTCATGCCTACCAGCTATTTCTCAGAGATACCAAGCAAGCAGAAGCATTTCTTAATAACCAGGCAAGTGGTAAAGATACACCTTATTTCATTTCTATGGGTTGGCACCATGTACTCTTTGCAATTAACAAACAGGATCATTTGTCAGGAGAGCTACAAACAGATAAATTGCCCTCTTTTAACCATAATTTGCTTTTTATATTTTACTTCTAGCTGTTCTTGGGAGACGTGCCTTTTCATACGTGGTGAATCTACTGTTGGAGCAGACAGAAAAGCCTGAGTGTAATACTTTTCTCTCTCTGATTTATGCTTTAATTACAGGAGTATGTTTTGGCGCACACGGAAATGCCCACTACTTTGGAAGGAGCAGAAGCTGCTATTAAAAAACAGGAGGATTTCATGACCACGATGGATGCCAATGAGGAAAAGATCAATGCAGTTGTAGAGACTGGCAGGAGGCTAGTTAGTGATGGGAACATTAACTCTGATAAAATCCAGGAGAAAGTGGATTCTATTGATGACAGGTAAGGTCAGAAAGGTGGCAGAATGTAGCTGTTCATACTTTAGTTCTGTTCTCTGAGAGATTGCCTTTTACCAGAATCCAAAGGCAAAGTAACATGTTAGAAAATGTCTGTTGGAGACTGTTTTCTTTGTCCTGTGGGAAAATAGGAACTGTAAGGTTTAAAAAATGTGCCAGGCTAATCTTAAATATCACCTCTTCCATTTTCTAGAGACTCACTAGATAATGAGCTCACTACCCAGAATTTGGCAATATGAGTGTTGCTATATAATTTTCGGAGTATTAACAGGCTTTATATTATGGTGGGAGCTGTAGCAGTTACCTATACCTAGTTACACAAGTCTTAGTTTCCTCTGCTACCTTGTAGCTGATTTAACTACAATAATGTGCTCCTGTCCTTCCTCTGAGGAAGGAATGTGGCTCTTCAAGAGAGTAACTGGCATTGTATCTACCCCACCTGCTTGCCTTTGATCACCTTTCCCAACTTGTCTGGCCTTTCAGAAATCAGATTAGGAAGCATTGGTACAAATGTGCCTTTCATCCTAGAACAAGTCTTTTGCTTTGTCTCTTTAGCTGTGGCATGGATGCTATAGAATGTTAAGAGGTTATTTTTCTTTGAAAATCAAATGTTCAGTTTTGATGTCTGTGATTCATGGTTCTTTCTGCTTTTGGTTTGGATAATAATGGAGTCTTTCAAGGGGCTTTTCAATCATGAGTATCAGAACAGCAGTTAGCTCATAAAGAACTTCTATGTCAAATGTTACTGACGACCCTTCTGTCAGACTTTGTCTCCAAGGCCAAACTGAGCTGAAGTGGTTCAGAAAACGTGCCTTTCTTGTTTTGGCGAATGTGTCACACTGTGTATGCACCCACTTTAGCTGCAGCTCATGGCTTAAGGAAAGGTGGATATTCCTGTTCCCAGAGCCTGCGGAGGGCCTCTGAGCCCTCTGACAACCCAACCCTAAGGATACCTCATGTTTTCATTCTCTCTCTCACCAGCTTCATTCTCTTCAGATCCAAGAGAGAACCTGCAAAGCCCAGGAAGAGATTATACGAAAGCAGTCAAGGTGAAAGCTAGGAAATGAGTTTTCCTTATTTACCCTCTGACTTTCAATGTCCTCTGCTATAAGTTTTCCCATCCGCTTATGAAAACAGGAGGCCTTCATTGAACCTGGACTTCTGGTCAGGTGTTTTCTTTCTGCAGCTTCTGGAATATTAAAAGATAGCATCCAGGGATATAGTGACAAATGGTCAGCTGCTTCTTGCAGCTCTTTCTGAGGTGGCTGGCATTGGAGACAGTTTCAGCCTCTGTCCTGTGTGCTCTGCAAAGAGGTTCTTGCTGCCCCAGCTGTGGTGCTTTGTTGACTGTTTCTCCCCAGTGCAGCTCCTTCTCTGTGTCCCCATTGTCCTGTGGCACCCCCAGGCCGTCCTGGCTGTGGGATGTGTGCTGGAGTTCCTACCCTGAATTGCAGGGAAGTCCTAGAGACTGTATGTTTTTAAGCCCACTTTTTTTCAACACATTTCCTCAATTCCAAAGCTATTTATGCAGAGCACTGCAAAAACCATCCGGTGCGCTGCTATTCAGGAAATCCGTGGGATTGCTCTGTGAGTCTGCAAGGCTGATAAGCCTCAAGAACAAAGCCTTGGGGCTGGATGTACTGGGAGTGGTAGCAAATGAAGCCTGTTTGGTTTTACAAAAAAATGGCTCCCATAACCAAGCTCCACCTGCATGTATAACAAAGGACCAAAACAACCAAGTACAAATATGTGCAGTGGCTCCATATTCTCATATGGAGCACTTTGCTAATCGTGTTTTTTACAGTCATGCTTTCAGGGTTTTCTGGATGAGACCCCACTGTCCGTTGGTAGAGCAGACAGACCCTGCCCTAAAATGGTTACCATCCAAAATAGTCACTGTAGGCAGCAGGCTAAGGAAGGAGAGGAGAGTGCAGAAGCAGAGTGGAGCTCTACAAGAGGAGATAAACACTGCAGCACAATCTTTTAGTGCATTTCACAGGGAAGAATAACTGGGAATAAGGACATGGAGAACGGGTGAGGGAAGGAGAAGATGGATTGGAATAAAGCTACCACTAGCTAGTTTCTCCGGCTAGGACAGAAGCTGGTCTCCCCAGTGCAGCTATCCCTGCTTTGGTGACTTCTGCTGCTGTTTCCCCAGCTGGAGGGGAAGCGTTTTCTCCTCCATTTTCTCTTGGAAGAGTGTAAACCCTAGTCTGCATTGCCTGCACATGGCCTCTCTGATTCTGCAAATGAGATTTAGTTTAAAGACAGTGGCAGATCTGACTCGGATTGTGATCTAGGTCTGTTTTTTGTCAGCTTTTGTATTTGTGCAACTTTCTGCTTAACAGAGAATAGAAGTGATTTTTGTTCCTGCCCATTTAGAAAGGAGAGTGCCTGTTGTTTGCTGGAGCAACTAAAGTAGCTAAAACTGCCTAGCATATATCTTAGTATTTTTAGCAGGCAGTTGCATTCATGCTACATGTAAGATTTATTATTCCCGCACAGGCTTTGAAACCCACAGGCTTACAGTTAAACCACAAGAGATTTTGTCAGTTTTCAGCATTGTTAACATTCTCAGGGGCCTCTGGGGAGACAGCATGGGAACATTGTGGCAAATTTTGGTGCCCTGCTCTTGGATTAATTTGAGTCAGACACCTCGTGCACTGAACGGATCTCATTTTCCTGTTTTATATTCTTCATAATGTTGCCATAGAAGGAAGATGCCCCCATGTTTTAACTGACTACGGTATATCCCCATCCCCTCTTTTGCTGTGCAGGTCTGGCTTAGCTGGGATTTTGGATCTGAGATTTCCTCTACAGTATACACATAGGGAACCCCATTTTAGTGCAGCCCTGATTGATGCTGCTGTGGTGTAAGTTGTATCTGGAATTATTTATGTGAACAGGTGGATACACTCTTGTAGTGTCTTGATAAAAATTTGTATGTGAAGGGTTCTGTTCTCCAGACAGTCTGCTTGTTTTTTATACATAAAGCCCTTCTGACTTACTGGTAACAAAGGGGAAGCTTTTTAGTGGTAGGGGTGGTTATGCACAGAAAACTCGAAAATATCATTGGAGCTTTTAAATAATTTAGGGAAACATGAGCAAGGAATTAATAATGTTTAGATATAGCCAGTCTGGGGCAGCAGAACAGGCTAAATTACTTTTTAAGGCCCTTTATTCCCATAAAAAATAAGGCCAATTCTGTGATGAAAATACAGGAGTTCCTGTCTGTTCCAACAGCATCCATTCTCAAAATGCTACTACCACGTCCTCAAGTATCCAGTTTAAACCTTGTTACAGTTCAGCCCTGTTCTTCTTCAGAGGATACTCATCTTTCAGTCTCACTCCAGGTCGTCTTGGACAACCAAACCACCTTTTACAGTTAAATAGCTCTAAGCACCAAAGATCATATTTGTTATGCTGAAGACAAAAAATAAACCAAAAACCAACCACCAAAAGAAGCTATCTCCTCATCTGTTTTTGATATCCCTGCATGGTTTCCCTTCAAAGTTCTTGAAGTCAGTGTTTCCAACACTCTCAAGGAGATATTTTTGTTGAAGTTTTCTCAACATAAGAACTTCTCTACTTACTCTTAACTCTATTCAAATAAGTGTAATGAAAATTCTCCTTTAATTTCACAACTTGTGTCCTCTCCAGAACACAAGTCTAGAACGTAATCTAGCCATAAATCTATTAAATCATCATGATAAAATCACCCAAGCAATTCCTTGCTTCATTTTAGCAACGTGAGTAATGCACTGTGTTTGTCTGGGCATATAAAAACCAGCCAGGAAAGACTGGAATCAAACCCAATGATGTTGGCTATGTTACAGAGTTTTTTTCCTAAGGCACAATTTGTGTGTCCTTTCCTTTGTGCTCTCTGAGATAACCCCTGGCAAAACTTCAGGATTACCTGGGCTTGGACTCCAGCCTCTTGCTTTGATGGTTACCTGTGTCTTCCTTGCCATCTGATCTGTAAATCCATTTTCTCGACCTACAGCTATATAGATGCTTTTGAGACAAAAGAGAAGGAATTCATAGTCCTGCAAAGAGTTTTCTCCTGTTCCTCTGCCTGGGACCTTTTGCTTTTGTGTAAAATATATCCCTAAGTATTCCTTGTGTTTCTGAAGTCGCTAGATTCATGCCAGAGGACTTTCTCTGGTAACTTACTGTTGAGGAAAAGTGGTGTCTTTATCCATTTGTTGTTCTAGAATACCATGAGTCTCTGGAGATTTCCGCTGACATGGGTTTAGGTACTGCCAGCATGTGCCGAGATCATCTTCTCTCTCCTTGTTTATGTTGGGTTATTACAAAGGACAGCAATATTTCACTTTAAGACCCTGTGTGACAAAATATGAACAAATCTAACACAACGAGCTGTAAATAAAAATTATCTTCTTTACTCTGCCTCTGCCATCTGAATCGCCTGATAAATAATGAAAGTACTGAAAGAGAGGGATAACGACTCCAAATTAAGCATTAATTAAGAACATGTTCAGAGGTACCTTGGGAATCAGCTCTTCAGGCACCATGTCCATTTGAAGAACCCCCAAGACCTTTGGGGCTGCCAGCATGACTCATCCTTCATGGGGCAAACAGGAATTAAAAATAGGGCTTCTAGACTAACCTTCTCTTTTCTTCTTTCTACTCTTAAACACTCTGAAAAACATGTTTCAGTGTGCATAAAGCTTCCATTTGCAGAAACACACGGGTGTGTCATGTGTTTCTTGTTAAATACAGCATTTGGAAGGTTAGAGAAACCACTCCAGCTTTGTTCAGGAGAAGGAGGTGCTGAGCTGTAGCGAAGGTATATTGTAAAGAGCATCACAGCAAGCACACACTTTACAATAGCCACAATACATGCGATCTTATTGTTGCAATTTTGCAGGTAGTTTTCTCATGTTTTTTTGGCAAATAGTCTGAACTTCCTTGTCATCTTGAAATGAGTGGGCCAAATTCTGTACATAGCACTTGTGAAACCCTGCTGAATTCAGAATTTTCCCTATTTAACTAGTCACAAAAACAACTGGATGCTGAACTTCAGTAAGCACATTAAATAACACATGCGTATATCTAAGTTTCAAAAATGTCCTTTATATGAAAGGCAGTAAAAGACACACACCACATACTCAATATGTGTATCCCAAAGAGGCTACAGAAATGACTGAATGCCAGTTTTGCATGAAATGCCTATTTCAAGGTTTTTTTTTCTCTGCTGTTATTTTCTTCACTAGACATAAGAAGAACCGTGAAGCAGCCAGTGAACTTCTGATGAGACTGAAAGATAACAGGGATCTTCAAAAGTTTCTTCAGGATTGTCAAGAGGTAAATTACATCCTTTCACTTTTATTGCTAAAAGCTGCATCCTACAGAAGAGCATTCTTCTTTTATGAGGACTGGAATACTCAGCGTTTTGCAGTCAAGTCATCTAGTAGTATTTAGTGTGGAGTAAACAATTGAAACAAAGCCTTGCCCAAAACCCTGCAAAAATTAATCTGTTTGTTTTTTTCTCATGAACTCGATTTCCTTTTGTCACCTAAAAACAGAGAAAATTGCCAGCAGCAGTGAAGATGTTCTGCTGTGGTATAAATTAATCATGTGGAATCTGGTGGGATTAGCATTGAAATCACTAAGAATTTTGTCTACAGCTGTATATATGTATGTGTCTTGGTGCAGAAGAATTCAAGTGATTTCTATGAAACATTAGTCAGAAGAATAGGAGGGTAGGAGTAAGAGGGGAGTAGGATTAAACTGGATCATTTTTAATGTGTTATTTATCTGATAGTCTGCATGTGTTTAAAATTGTTAAGTACTATAAGATTTTTAAAAAGAAATAATTTAAAGATTTTCTAATGACTTCCATGGGCTGTTTACTCTGAAGGCAATATTTTAAAGTTAGGAATAATCTTGTTCCTAGCATGAGGAATTTTCATGTTAAATCAAGCAATTTTAAAGCTCCACAAAAAAAAATCAAGTAATTTTAAAGCTCCACATAAATCAAGTAATTTTCAGGTTATTTCATGCAGCACTGACAGATATTACAGAGCCTTGCCTGTGACATGCATGAAAAACTAGATGTCCTTATCTGAAGCCTGCAAACAGAACTGACTATGACAAAGCTGTGTTTTCAAATTCAAGAGTCAGTACATTAGCTGCACATCTGAGCCAACTACAAGAGACTGGAAGTCATGGCAGTGTATCTGAATGAAATTGCCCCACAGCTGAAATTTCATACGAGAAATAAACAAAATTATGATCATGAACTGGCCAAATGCTGTTTACTGCTTGGTTGCCTAGGTGCAGTCTCTTCCTGCATTGCATAAGCTAACCATGAACTTGGCTTAAATTGCTCCTTCCTTGGTAGTAAAAACATGACAGACTAGCAAAAATTCTGCTGTTATTAGCAGCAGCGTCTTCCTTCCTCTGTAGCATCTCTAGTACAAAACTCTCCCTTGGCTCTTGAAGCTCTTCTAGCCTCTGTGTCAATGTGGTTGTGTTCCCTAGGATCTGTTTTTTCCCCTCTGTCGCTGAAAGAAAAATTAAATATAAAAGCTCTAGTGTCTGGCTGCCTGAATGCCTTTCCTCTTGATTGTTTCTCTCCAGCCACCAAAGCACGGATCTCTTGACTGTGGGGTTCAAAGACAGATCTTAAAATACCCAAATGTTACAGATTTCTCCAATCCTTTTTGAGAGGACATTAGCCTTGGCAATAATTGAATGGTTGTTTTCTGAGAAGGCAGCCATAATGAGGCATAGAATTTGCATTAGTGTGGTTACAGAGTGCCTGCTGATAGCTGCGTTGGGCTGGAGGGATGTGTGATGGAGCACCACTGTCCCACGGGGTAGAAGGGGGAGCCAACGGAATACCTCCCCATTGGCTTGTTCGTTGACGCTGACCATGAAACTCAGAATTGTTAGAAAACAGTTTTGAACCAGTCTCCGTTTCACTTGGCAGTGAGCCTTCGGCCTTCCTGCCTGCCACCTTAGGGATCGTTTCCCACCCACCTGTAGCTTGAGGAAAGGAAGAGTGTTTTCTGCAGCGTGCTCCTTCCCCAGGGCAGCTGCATCCCTCATCGGTCACTTGGTGTCGGAGCGTTATTGTGCACGCAGCCTCCAGCCCCTCGCTCCTTCCTGCCTCTGACTCACTGATGAGGCAGGGAGCAGGGTCAGTGCTGCTTGAGGAGGCGGCAGGATAATGCTTATGACAGCAGCTCGGCAGTGATAAATCTTTCCTCCAGGTCACAGGCGAGGGAAAACACAGCAGATTTTCCTGTTGTTAGTAGTCAGATATGCTGTCACAGGTTAATCCTGGGGTGTTGCTTTCGTTGTCTTGTTTCTTACGTTCATAAATATGAATGTGTTAAATAAATCTGAAAGAATGAAATAGTGACAGCAGAAAATCCAGAGACGAGGAGCTGTGATAAATTTTGCCATTTAGTTTTCTTTGACTTCCAACTCTTTCATAGCTCACCTTAGAAGAGATTAAAGCTGATCTTCCCAGTAAGTGCTTAGAAATTCCAGCACTGTCTGGACTAATTTCTCTAGGGATGTCAGAGTGAAAGCATTTGGCGAGACTCTGCATGTCAGAAGTTTTCTGCCTGTTCATGGAGTGTGCCGGCAGGTTTTGTCATGCAGCGCAGATGTCTGTGAGCCTTACGCTGCAAGATAGGCTGTGTCGATTTGGGTATTTGCAGTGTCTGGGAAGTGCAGTAGCAGTCGGTGCTTTTTCACCTTCCCTTGTTGCTCTGCCAGATTCACAAGGGGTTTGTCTCTGTGTTTCCCTTAGTTCATGCCTGGTTTTCGTTCCAGAGTGTTACAACCTTCTGGGAACTGATAGCAGAAACAAACTTTTGTGGTATAGGTGCAAAGGATGGGAGGTAGCCTAATAGCCAACGCATCTGGTGTTAACAACTGACACATGGTTTCCTGGAGAAACAAATACTCCAAGCGCCAATCTGAGGCACAGTTTTAGGGAATTATTGTCTTATTTTTTACATCTAACTTTACACTGAAGGTACTGACTGTAGTGGTTGCACAAAGCAGGTTGTAATAGTCACCCCTTAAATGCTTTATTTACACTTCTGTGTTAGCAGAAGGAACATAACAGCATTGGGAGAGTCAGAAATGAGGGATTTATCCTGACAGCTACTGGCTGTGTACCACGTACCAGCAGTGTCTGGTTCACCCTGGCTGTTCATATGGACAATACTGCCTTTCCTTGGGAAACACTTTAAAATCCTCAGGAGAGCTGGTGCTGTGGCTGAGTAAAAGCAAATAGTGAAAGACAAGCAGTGCAATTTGCAGAGTACAGCAGCTGTCTCCTACCCAGAAAGGCAGGCGTAAACCCCCTAATTTCAAGTTTTACATCAGTCCTTACTGTAGCCTTTGTAGCTCTGTTAAGCGGCACAGTAACCTTAAGCAGCGATAACTAAACCTTGCTGCTTACAAAAGGTTTTCATTCACCTGAGCACTTTTCTCTTTAGACTTGATAGTGAGATCAGATGGGGAGTTTCTGTGATTGCTCTGAGAAGTTTTCCCTTTTGTGGAGCTTAACAGTGCCTTTAAAGGACCATTTAAAAAAAAGCTTCTGTATCCTGAGCACATGGTGGACAATTGGCCAGTCTCTGGCATTGGCCAACCGGTGCTCTGTTACTCGTCTTGTCAAGGTGCTTCTTTGGCAGGATGATGTGCATCGCTGAAGTGGCATTCTAGAAACAAAGCTTAGATTTGATTTGACATTTTCCGCTTGAGTAGGAGACTCTAAATATGCAGAAAAAGAATCTTTCAAATTCTATAAAGGTTCCTACGAATGTGTTTTTTATCCACACCTAAGGGATAGATAAAGCAGTCAGACTCACCCTAGGAGGAAATTTGATGTTGGCTGCTATGATAATTCTCATATTCCATTTTCGCTTGGCAAATAAGCTATTTATTAAAGTATTGATTTTCTCTGGTGTTGATCTGGAGATTGTTCTCAATTGTCTTTTTATTTGCAGAAAATCAGAACTAAATCATTCTTGTATTTCATATAGTAGGAAAAGGCAAGTCTTGAATACCAAAATCTTACTGGAGATGGGACAAATAAATTTATGTGAACTTATATTGAGAAAAGACTATGGGGAAAAGTACAAATGTGATGTGAATGAATGGTACAAAACCATCTTTATTCTGAAGACCTTCGATACCAGTAGAAATGCAGAATTTCTCATTCAGCATTTCTCTGAAAAATTTACCTTGGGGCTCTGTTTAAATTCTGGAGACTGCATTTTGCGTGCCCCTACGTTAGCGTGTATGTCTGCGATGGCCTCAGGAAGTCAGTGAGGACCACAGGGGTGTGGTGATGACATTCAAGTCCCAGTCCTTAGTAGCATATTGAGTAATGTTGCAAGGGAAAAGCAGTATGAAAATACACTGTGGCCAGTAAGCAGGACAAGTGGCCCTTTTTCTCTTGCTGTTGAACTGGGCAAGACCTGTGTGTTTGATTTTGCTCATCCCAGAGTTGATTCCTTTCTGCTTGAGTCATGGGTTATTTATGTATTGGAGATGGATGTTTAAATTTAATTGTTAAAGAGATGGATCCTTGACTGAACCCTGAGTAAAAACACACAACTCTTTTGTAGAGGCGTCTCTTTATCCTTGATCTGGAAGCATTTTGATACTTATAATTGTTTTCCAGCTTCCGTGTTGTAATGAACACCTGTGTGTTTCCTCTTCAGCTCTCACTCTGGATCAATGAAAAGATGCTTACAGCCCAGGATATGTCCTATGATGAAGCAAGGAACCTGCACAGCAAGTGGCTGAAGCATCAGGCATTTATGGCAGAACTTGCATCCAACAAAGAATGGCTGGAGAAGATTGAAAAGGTAACAAAAAAAATCTGCAAAATGCCCTCATCTTTGTTGAAGATGGTTATGCACAGAGATGGGATTTGTTCCTCTGCAGAATTGGTTCTTGAATCATCTCTCCAACTAAGGCAAAAGGGGATTTCATTACTGTAGAATAAGCGTCTTACCACATTGTGTCTCCGTCTAACCCATTTTATTCCTCTTTGATGTTATATGTTTTTTATCTAAGACATTCTCACAGAATAGTCATTGGCTAAGTTGCCAATTTAATTTTTGTCTAGTCATCTGTTAGGAGGAAGGCATAACCTCGTTTTCATACCCAAAGGGTAGAAGGCGCAAATGTTGTGTTTTGAGCTAAGAAAGTAGAAGTACTTCCTGGGAAATAACTGAATGTAGGCGAATAACTGAATTTAGTCTCCCATGCTGCTGGGCTGGTTTTCATTCATTCAGGACTGTAATCAGGCTGCCTTTCCCGTACAAAATTGCCACATGAGGTAAAGTATAGACAGTTTTGTGATGAATTAAGATTCACAGCTCTGTATCAAGTTACTTTGAAGGCTTTAATATGCTGTGATGAGCTGTATTTTTCTCCCCCTATTTCTCATGTGCAGCACTGGAACAGTAAGGAGGTCTCGTCTTTAGCTCTGACAGTGGGTTTCTGTTCAGTGTAAGCTTAATTGCTCATTTCCTCTCCCACTTTGACACTCTGTATCCCATTAGAGGCTTTTCTGTGATCTGCAAATAGCAATACCCTTTAATGGTGTAATTAGAAGGCTGCTCTTAGTACTGGAAGTACTTTTTTACTGATGCTAATACGTCCTCACCCTTTGCCTCTGAAAAATCAGATTGCAGCCAAGTACCAAAGTTGTGTGTGGAGCCACAGCTGATGATCACTGTATTAATGTTACTACTGGTCACAGCTATTAAGTGTAATGGGTTGTGAGTAGTGTTCACATCTGAAAAGGTTTTGTCCCTTGTCAGCACCACCCAGGTGCAGGAGTAGAAGTATAATTAGAAGAAAGTATTTCCAAAACGAATACAGTCTTTGTAAGGACAAAAAGATACCTTAGGTCCAAGTGCTCTGCTGGTGCTAGGTACAGGGTTCCTGCTTCCCAGGGAAGATTATTCCTCTCTGATATTAGCTTAGACCCATGGTAGTTGCTATAAACCATCGACACACCCCTCTGCAGTTGCACAGCTCAGTTTTGATGGCATAAGCTCCCTCTCCCAGCATTGCGCTGGATCCTCATTACTCTCCCGGTGAGTCGGCCCACAGAAGCTGGACACACGGCTTGTTCAGCTGCAGCTCCTTTGTCCACTGTCACACAGGTGGCATGGGGCAGCCTGCTCGGCTCCCGTCTGTGCAGTGTCCCCAGGAGTTCCCACAAAGGAACGTGTGCAGTGGGGAAGAGAAAGGAGGCGTTGCTTGATCTTCCTATTGCCAAGAAACCCTCTTCCTGGCAATGGAAGGACCTGGGAGCCGATATTCTGGAAGGAATCACTGGGTAATTGGAGATAGAGAAAATGAGTGATTGATGCTGCCAGCAGATGAGGAAACCTAAGTGCCTACTAATCAGAATAATTTACGTAACGGTCTGTGAGTGCTCCCGAGAAGGTACCATTTTGTTGCTGTTTGCTTTGCAGGAGGGAATGCAGCTCATTGCAGAGAAACCAGAGACTGAAGCTGTAGTGAAAGAAAAGCTGACAGGTCTCCATCAAATGTGGGAAGAGCTTGAATCCACTACCCAGACCAAGGCTCAGCGTCTCTTTGATGCAAACAAGGCGGAGCTTTTTACCCAGAGCTGTGCTGATTTGGATAAGTGGTTGAATGGTTTGGAGAGTCAAATTCAGTCGGATGACTACGGAAAAGATCTCACCAGTGTCAACATCCTGTTGAAGAAGCAGCAGGTAAACCAAGCGCAGGTTGCAGAGTGGGTAGACAGCAGATATCTGCACTCAAAGGAACAGATGGGGTATCCTTTCCGTTTAGAAAATAATTTATTTGCTTTTCTTTCTTCCCGTTGTTTCATGTGCCTTTAGGAAGAACCAGAAATACACCCAGAAATAGCTGTAGATTTCTTGATACAGTCTCTAGCTCATACCTCCCTTCCTTCCCCACATTAATATCTGCATTCTGTCTCCCGCTATAGTCCTCCCATTGTCGGTCATTCCCTGCTGTAAAGAGAGCAAGGACAGCAGGGAGCAGTGAAGCTCCTGAGTGCAGCTAACTGTGCTCCAGAGTTGTTCAGGGTAACTTCTGAACATCTGAGAGAAGAGGTTCAGCTTTGTCATTGGCTAGATTCACTGTTTGCACAAGCAGGTGTAACTGAGGGATATCAGCAGGTGACCACCGTTGTGAATCTTTGTTTAAGCCTTGTTCCTTACAATATGAATACTACAGTAATTATTAACATGAAAAATCCTTACTGACCAGCATCTCTTCTTCCTTCTGAAGCTGTTGACGTACCCTAGTTGTATCAACTGCTTTTACCCCAGTTTTCAGGACCTGTTTGCCATGTTTTTGTTTAGATGCTAGAGAACCAAATGGATGTTCGTAAGAAGGAGATAGAGGAGCTGCAAAGCCAGGCGCGGGCTTTAAGTCAAGAAGGGAAGAGTACAGATGAAGTAGATGGCAAGCGCCTTACTGTAGAAAAGAAGTTTTTGGAGTTGCTGGAACCTTTGAATGAAAGAAAGGCAAACCTGCTGGCCTCCAAAGAGATCCACCAGTTCAACCGGGATGTGGAAGATGAAATTGTGAGTATGAAAGAAGTCCTATTCCTCAAACAATAGGAAAATGTCATACTTGTTGCAGAGCTGTCACATGAAGAAACCTTTCAATCACATCTCTCAGTAGCATGTTTGAGTAGTGCTTCTTTTTTGCATCTTGTGTGTACCAGCCTCTGCTGCCCTGGCTCTGTCTGTGGTTGTTTGAAATAATATGTGCTCTTTTTGCTTTCAGTTGTGGGTCGGAGAGAGGATGCCTATAGCTACATCTACTGATCATGGACACAACCTCCAGACTGTGCAGCTACTAATAAAGAAAAACCAGGTAATTAGGTGCTGTTAGAGCTCCATACCTGTTATTTCTCCTTAGTGCTGACTCATTCAGGAAGGAATGGTGGGGGATAAAATTATGCGTGCTTCAGTGGTGATATGCTGTGGGGGAGGTGGTGTGACCTCCAGGTCATGGCGTGTTCCAGGATGCTCAGGGACAGCACAATCCCAGTTTGTCTCTATGAGCTGATGGCATGTGTTTTGCTACCCCTCAAGAGATGACACCCCTGACTGGCATTTCTTTTTTGTTTGATGCAGTGTCTCATCAGTCTGCTTTTCTCTCATGCAGACCCTTCAGAAAGAAATCCAGGGACATCAGCCTCGTATCGATGACATTTTTGAGAGGAGTCAAAACATCATCACAGAGAGTAGTCCTAATGCTGAAGCCATTCAGCAGAGACTTGCAGACTTGCAGCAGCTGTGGAACCTCCTGATCGAGGAGACAGAAAAACGCCACAAGCGCCTGGAGGAGTCTCACAGAGCACAGCAGTATTACTTTGATGCTGCCGAGGCAGAGGCCTGGATGAGCGAGCAGGAGCTCTACATGATGTCAGAAGAGAAAGCCAAGGTGAGCAGCTCCACAGCAACACTAATTTGGTTTTAATTGCTTAGCTAGAGGGGGACAGGTGACATAATTTAATATGTCACTAATGTAATGGTAACATAAACAAATCTAATTCCCTTGTGAAACCTCAAGTAATCATCTCTTTTTTGTCTAACATCCCTGGTGGTGTGGAGGATAGGCCTTGCTCTACCAAGTCAGTGAAGCATCCTCAGACTATGAATGGCAACTGTGTGCCTTCCTCTGCTGTAAGGTCAGAGTTACCAATACAGTCCAGTTACATCAAGTTTTCTTTTAGTTTTGAATCACTGGGAACAGCACGATGCACCTCTCTGTGAAACAGGCCCCATGGTCACTCAGTTGGTACGATTAGTCATCAGCTTTTACACCCGGTGAAGTGAAATTGGAACAGCATCAGACCATACCAAGGAGAACGTGAACTTCTATTTTTCAAGGAGGTGTTAGAGTGCTGTATCTTATTTATTATTTACATTAAATATATTGCGTTCATCGCCCTGATAAAATAAAATTCAGCTTTGTATCAGTATAACACATTCCATGGGTGTTGTCTTCAGTTAAAAAGGATTTATTTTATTTTTTTATAGCTAAGCAATGCAAATAAAAAGGAATATTAATGTGAATAGTACATCACAAAAAATATTTTAATGAAGAGGTTTATTTGCAATACCAGTTAATACTGAGAGTTGGGGGTTGGTTTTTTTAATCATAACAATGCATAGAAAGTTTTGATCGGAATTTCACCAGGTGCTTTGGTGGAGAATCCTTTGGTATGGGCTCCATAGGATTTCTTTTCTTTGACGCAAGCTGTCATTGAAAAGTCTGACAAGTGATGTGCCTAAAACTGTTCAGTTTTTCTGAGCCCTGCACAATCACCAGTGTTGTGTAAATACACAGGGCTTCATAGAAGAGGAAATTCAACATGCTCAATGCACAGCTGATGTAATTTTGTTTTGCACCCCAGAGGGGTTGTAGCATTTGGTCTTTCATTTGTTATTTTGCCTTCTGAGGGTACCATTTGCTGTGAACTCAACTTACCATTGTCAGAGCAACTTGTCTTCAAGCTGTTACTTGTAAGCAGTTCTTGATAGATCTTCCTGGCTACCACTTTTTGCTTGCACATTTTTTGCTTGAACTTGCTGTGTGATGTCTTTCTCTGGAGTGGGGGACTTGACTGTCACTTTCTGTCACCATTACAGGATGAGCAGAGTGCGGTGTCCATGCTGAAGAAACACCAGATTTTGGAACAAGCTGTAGAAGACTATGCTGAAACTGTGCACCAGCTTTCAAAGACCAGCAGAACTTTGGTGGCAGATAATCACCCAGAAAGGTATTAAATACCATTTTTAATTGGATTTTGCGTTCTTTTAGTAGTTCAGTCGCTTCATTGGGTCATTCTGACACACAAAGGCTACAGGAAGGAGTAAGTAGCTCAGAAGAGTGTACAGAGGAAGAGGAGTTTAGGCTCACTCAGTTCAAGATGCTTGTTGAACCACCCTGATTTGCCAGGGTCAGTATGTACAGCTGCTGATTTCTGGATAGTACTGGACACCTTTAATAAATGTCTATTTTATCCTTTATACAGGCTGGTGGGGTCGGGTCTGCCAGCACTGCTGTTGGCTATTTGTGCCTTTATCCAGGCTGGTGGGGTCGGGTCTGCCAGCACTGCTTAACCTTACGGAGATATAGCAATCCTGAGAGACAAGGGTCCATATTTACTCTTTCAGACAACTTTTATATCTGGCCCATAGGGTCACGGTCATTTATCCTTCTGTCTATAGGGCAGTGGTCCCCAAGATCTGCCTCCTCTCTTTGAGATTCCAGTAGAATCAGACGGGAATCTGATGCTTTAAACGTGGATACAGTAACATCTCAGTTTTGGTAGATTTATCTCAGCTTTCATAAATGGCTTTCCCTGTGGGAGAGTTCAGGAACCTTAAGAACTGTTTTGGTGTAAGAGCTGCAGCTAAGCAAACAGAATTCTCCATTGGCTTTGACTGCAAGGCTGATTTGAGTATGAGGCTGATGTGTTTAACTACTCTGCCTTCACAAATAGGAAGCTAGAACTATCTTAGGAAAGACACTGCCTCTGGTGGAAGATTGTTATTTAACTTGAAAGCACTCTCTTGGGGTCATGATAGCTTCTGATGGGAGTGGATTTCTTGGCTGAGCTGGGTACTGCAATAACATAATCAACTTTACAGGGTAGAGGGAAGGCAATTTGACAGGGCTATATGGCTCAGACAAAATATAGGCAAAAGATATGGCAAGTAGAAATACCAATCACTTCTGGAAGTGCTGAGCTTTAGGGAGTAAGAAACCCATGAGTACTTCTGAACTTTGAAGCAGAGTTCAAATTAAAATGAAATGCTGCTTGCCTCAACAGCTCAGATCCTGCCTGTAGCTTTGGGAGAAGGCACTGGTGTGATCTGTGGTCAAACAAACAGAGAGCTTGGTTCCCAGCTTCACTCTTTAAAGCCAGGGGTTTTATGTGTTCAGGGTAGAGAGGTTTTCCAGCTAGTGCAGTCAGCTGTGCCAGCAGAGGATTGGTCCAGCGTGTCTGAGTCAAATTTGTGCATGCAGCAGACATACATTCTGTGGATTAAATATGCCAAGAATTATTTTTATTGCTTGTAGTGGTTTTGTGTTTGGTTTTTTTTCCATTTCTTTTATTATTTGTAAAAGACAATGAAGACTCAATGCTCTCTGGTTTTTTAGTGAGCGTATCAGTATGCGCCAGTCCAAAGTGGATAAGCTGTATGCAGGCCTGAAGGATCTGGCTGAAGAGAGACGGGGCAAACTGGATGAGAGACACAGGCTGTTCCAGCTTAACCGCGAGGTGGATGACCTGGAGCAATGGATTGCTGAAAGGGAGGTGGTGGCAGGATCCCATGAGCTGGGACAGGACTACGAACACGTGACAGTAAGTTCTTGGGACATGGCTGCAGGTTGACCTTCCTTTTCTGGATGCTGCACACAGCAGATGGTTAATATAAATGGGTGGCGGGCTTGGTTGGTTTGCTGGGACCAGTTTGTAATTACAGGGCTGCATGAGTCTGTTTCTCTGCATTTCAGATGCTCCAGGAGCGATTCCGAGAATTTGCCCGAGACACTGGAAACATTGGACAGGAGCGTGTTGATACTGTTAACCACATGGCAGACGAACTCATCAACTCTGGACACTCAGATGCTGCAACAATTGCAGAGTGGAAGGATGGACTCAATGAGGCCTGGGCTGACCTCTTGGAGCTCATTGACACGAGAACACAAATTCTGGCAGCCTCTTATGAACTGCACAAATTTTACCATGATGCCAAGGAGATCTTAGGACGTATTCAAGATAAACATAAGAAACTGCCAGAAGAGCTTGGTAGAGACCAAAACACCGTGGAAACACTACAGAGAATGCACACAACATTTGAGCATGATATCCAGGCACTCGGCACTCAGGTGTGTAGCAAGCGAATGGTGCAGTCTGTGGGTGTAGGAACCTGAGCTGCAGAGTTCTGCTGTGGCTCTTGGCCCCTCTGTGGCTGGGAGACAGCATGCTGCCAGCTGCTTTCCAAGTGTGTTTCTGTGGGAATAACTTCACTTGCGTCATTCTCTTATCTGTCTTTCTGCTTCTGTGTCACTGCATTAGGTTGATTAGTTTATCTAAAATAGAAATCCATAAGTACACAGGTTTCTGAATATGTAGGTAATTGCTGAACGTTATTCCATTTCCTGTCTCTGGTTGAAGAGACCATAAAAGCAGAGAGTTTCTGTATTGATTTAAAGTAAAGCAAAAAGCTGTGATGTCTCCTGACAGTCTTAGCCTGCTACATGCGTAGGAGTAGAGAGTGGATGGAGAGGTGTGAGGGTAACGTGCTTTAGCTCCTCAGAGAACCTTGCTCTGATTGCCTCAAGCAGCAGCACCAGCAGTACACTGTGTGGCTGATGTGGTTGGAAAATAGCTCACAATCAAAGAAAAAAAGGTTAATTTGACTTAACATATTGTCTCTTTAGTCAAGCTCTGAAAGACATTGAACAGATACTAAATCTGTAAAGAATTTTTGATATACCAGAGGTAATATGAAATACAGGTTTTGGATTTTTCTGTCCTTAACATTGTTCTTGGATGTCATATTAATTGCGTGGGAAGCCACCTTAGATTTGCTGGCTCCTTATGCCATGTTCACCTTGGTGAACGCAAGACACAGCTATCCTGTCCCATGGAAGAACTGATATTCTGAAGGATTCTTGGAGGACAGGGGCAAATATGACAGGATGTGTAAGCCTGGTGGTTTGGGTTTTTGTTGTTTTGGGGTTTGTTTTTTGTTTGGTTTGGTTTTTGTTTGGTTTTGCTTTTTTTTAAACCACCAAAAAGCCCCTGCCAAACCCTCTTCTGCCAGGCACTTCTTGTTTTTCCTTTCTGAGAGGCAAAGGATGTCTGTAGACCTACATAGAGGCTTTCTGACTTGGTTTTGAATCTGGGCATTCTGACTTAAATATTACTTTTTGTGATGCTTCCCAACAGCAATCTGAAGAGATTTAAAATATATGGTCCAGGTTAAGATTTTTATCAGCCAAAGCAGCCAAACTTGATCTAATTCTGAATCTTTTGAAGCCAAGGTATGTTAAATAGAGGGTGGCACCCGTTCTTACAGCACACAGGGGATTCTAAACCAAAAAACAATGTTCATCTGCCAGAATGAGAATTCCGGAAGAGAACAAGTTGCTTAAGGAATGGAGGAATTATCCCTGTCTGCATTTATCCCAGTAGGTCGTAAAGATGGCTTTTATGGCCAAGCTGCCTGCCAATTCTTGATTTTGTTGCAATTTGAATAGCTGTCTACACTAGAATAAAGGGGATATAGCAGCCATTTGATTTTCCAAGTGTTTTACTTTCAGAAGCTGTAGATTTTATACATAAAATGGGAACTATTCACAAAACACCAATCCCAGTCTCTCAAAAAGGCAATTATAATCAAAGCCTACACGAAGGGATATGTAATCATAATGCAGAGGTGTGGTGGAAGCACTTAGGATAGTTTTCAGGTGAAACAGCTAGAGCACAGAGATGGATCATTATGGCAGTGGCCTGATCTCTGTGCCTGTAGCTAGAACACTGTTTAATTTGGTGTTCAAACATTTATTTTTTAAAAAAAAAAAACCATAAAATTATTAGAAAAGAGCTAACACAATGATTCCTGGCTCGAAAATGTGCAAAACAGTCAAGAAATAGCATTTGATGTCCCAAAACAGTGTTTGAAAAGAGATTTCTGATAGTAGAAAGATCTTTGAATTTCCAAATTTTCTTGTGTTTGAAGCCATTATCTACGTTTTTGAAAAAAACTCTCTCACTAAAATACATTTACCATACTCTGACAGAGTAGTGGTTTTGATACAGGAGTTTCTGACCGACATTGGAAATTTGATTATGAAAATGGTCCTCATGTGCCCTGGCATGTAACGGTCACTTCTGATTGGCACCCAGTTTTACAGGAAGTTTAGACAGTGGCAAATCTTTGTCATTTTGGGGGCCTCTTGACCCTAAAGTCTTCTCTAAGAAATATTCTCAGCAGGTTATACTGACTTAATAATAGAACAAACCTTTTTGGTATCACCAGACCAAATATATTTGCAGTGACTTTAGAAAGCCACTCAAATGATGAATTAACAACAAAAATTTCCTCAATTTGTGAGTCAGAAGTATGCAAATACTGATGCATTTCTCTCTTACAAAACCACACCAGGTGAGGCAGCTTCAGGAGGATGCTGCACGCCTTCAGGCAGCCTATGCTGGAGACAAGGCTGATGACATCCAGAAGAGGGAAAACGAGGTTCTGGAAGCATGGAAGGCACTACTGGATGCCTGCGAGGGCCGCAGGGTTAGGCTGGTGGATACAGGAGACAAATTCCGTTTCTTCAGTATGGTTCGTGATCTCATGCTTTGGATGGAAGATGTTATCCGACAGATAGAAGCCCAAGAAAAGCCAAGGTAACGTGAAGTATTTCTTCTCAATCAGAAGATAAGGCTGCAGGTCAGTTGAGGAAAAGACTCAGTATCTCTGAGCCAGAAATGCAGAGAGAGGCTGGCAAAACCTGATGGTGGTGTAGCAGCTTGCTTTTGTGTACTGCTGCCAGCAGAGGCTGGGGGCTACTGAAGTAATTGCAATATAAAACTGTGTTCAAAGAGATTAAGTCCCACACATTTGTTTATTTGATCTGATTCAGACCAAAATGGCGTTGTTCCTAAGGCAAGGCTGCTAGCAATCTTGCTTTCTGAGCTACAGAGACAATCTAGGAATTAATATTTTTATTGTACAGTTCTGGGTTAGTTTACTCGTTTGAAAATGTAACAGCTCCTAAGTCTGGAATGCATGTTTCTGAACCATTAATTGATAATTTTAGGGATGTTTCCTCTGTTGAACTACTAATGAACAATCACCAGGGTATCAAAGCAGAAATCGATGCCCGAAACGACAGCTTTACTACCTGCATTGAGCTCGGCAAATCTCTTCTGGCAAGAAAACACTACGCATCAGAGGAGGTACTGTACTTACGAACATGTAACAGCTGGGGTGCAACTGGCCTGTAGGTTTTGTTTTCAGCTGGAGAGACTTGCATTGTGTAATCTACAGATTAATAAGCTGCATATTTATAATGACATGTATTACTTCAGGGACTGTTCCTCTCATTTGCTGTTGTGAAATTAGCATGTAATTTAACTCTATTAATTCATGTTGGGTAGCAGAGGTGGCACCTAGATTTGAAGTCTCATTTTCGGGCCGGCAAATGCAAAGAAGCTGTTGCATTCAGTTCTGCAGAGAGTGTACTCTGGGCTGGCTGTGTTAGGAAAGGTGACTTCTTTGAGCAAGAGCAGAGGCAACTGTGAGACAGCCTGAATGTTGCACAAGGGACCTGGAATGCCACAAAGAGGCCTGCTAGGGGAAGGAGCAGGAACAAGTTTGTCTCATAGGGAGTCAGTCCATGGAATATTAAGAGAAAAATGTATCCAGCTGCTTAAGGCCTTGATTTATTTTCTGATTTGTCTAGGCCAGAGGATAGAGGCGTTTCTTCCTTCCTCCCTTTGGTGGAGAGAGGGTAGCCAAATGTAAGATACTGCCCACGCAGGGAGATCATATTTTCTGTGCCTGCATTACACACAAGTGCTGTGGAGTATCATTGGAGGAACATTTGCTCAGGAACTGGGAGGTTTTGCTAGCCAGTATTCACCCTGAGAGTAACACAGGGCTTCCACTGGCACGTCAGTGTTGTTAGCACAGGTAGCTGCAGGCTTTTTATAACAATCAGGGACAGTGCATTTAGCATTATTTGCCAGAAAAGGGGCAGAAGATACAATACGTAGTTGCACTATTTAGATTTGTTTGTCTGTTATATTGTTTTTATCAAATAATCTTGGTGCTGTCATTTTAACAGATACTGTATGCTTATGCAAATGTGATACTAATATAAATGTCGTATTTATGCATAACTTCGAAGAGTAAAACAACTGTTGTATTCACATTTAAGTCACTTTCTGACAGTCTAGCACAATGTATCCTGTCTGTAAATGGCAGTGCCTTTTGCTGGGGGTAATGGCTTGTGCGTGGTGTGATGGGGTTAGCCTGCTGCCTGGTGCTTACATGACTGTCCTGTATTCTCCTTTTCAATCCAGATCAAGGAAAAGCTGCTGCAGCTGACAGAAAAGAGAAAAGAAATGATTGACAAATGGGAAGACAGATGGGAGTGGCTGAGACTGAGTAAGGGTCTCCTTGGATTCCTTTTGGGCTGGGCCGTGTCTAACTCTCTTCACTGAGTCTTTCTGAGCAGTTGAAAAAACCTGCAGCTCCTTACTTTTTTATTAACAGTGCTTGAAAGTGTGCTCGTACTGCAGTAACTGTAAGATTCACACCTGTTGGTTGTAAAATAACTTGAGAATTTGAAACCAAGAAACCTGCACCAAAGGTCTTGCTCTGTATGATCAAATTTGGAGCTAGGCGAAACAGATCTACTGTATTTTGCAGGTGTCACGTTCCAACTGTGTTTCTGCAAAGGATGCACTACTGAAAAACAGGGAGGAGTAAAGCCCTGGTACCTTGCACATTAGCTGCCCATGTTATCTGGGAGGCTGGAATGTTAATGGGCAGTTTACTGACAGAAGGTGTGCTTTTAAATATTGCAGTGTTTTGCAAGCTTTACACCAGCAAAAGCAACCCATTTTGATATTCTTACCAAGGCAATCCGCATCTCTCCTGCAGACTGATGCCTTTGCAGCAGACAGTTGTCCAGAATCTCAGACTTGTAGAGCAGCGTAATCATTTGGTGGGGTTCTGGGCTGCTGTGCCTCAGCAGGCTTTAAGAAATGCAGTAGCATGGGCGACCATCCCTCAGTTTGGGTGTTTGCACCATATTTTTTATCAAAATTGCTTGATCCTATTCACAAAAGCTGTTGAAGCTTTTTTTCATCTGTGAAGACAGAAGGAAGGACACCTGGAACGGCAGCACTCTAGGCAAGCATAAAGTACAGAAATGCTGCTTACTGAAGGGAGCTGCAGCCTACAATCTAGCTGGTCTGTAGACAGGCCAGTCTGAGGAAGAAAAGCAGCAGATAACAGACTTTCTACTCTGAAGTTAGTATGTTACAGCAGATAAGAAAAAAAAGGAAACTCTGAAATTGCAAAATGAAATAGTCTGTAGAAGAAGGAAGTGAAGGTGGGCCTTAACTGTTATTTTTCTCAAAAGCAAAGCCAACAGGACAAATGTCTGTCCTCTAAATGATTGATTTCAGTGAGCTTAGTTAAGGAAGATACTTAGCCAAATACATTTTTTTTCCCCAAGCTTTTTTAAAGTAAATTCAGAAGATGACTTCATGGTGCTTTTTTGACTTAATGGTGCTGATATCTGTACACTCTTTGCTCAGTTTTGGAGGTACACCAGTTTTCAAGAGATGCAAGTGTGGCTGAGGCCTGGCTGCTGGGACAGGAACCGTACCTATCCAGTCGTGAAATCGGTCAAAGTGTTGATGAAGTGGAAAAATTAATTAAGCGGCATGAAGCATTTGAAAAATCTGCAGCTACTTGGGATGAGAGATTTGCAGCGCTGGAAAGACTGACCACGGTGAGTGCCGTAGGCAAGAATAACCCTCTTGGCCATTCCCCTTCAGTTTGGTTCCATCTGATTGTTCGGAGTAACTCCCAGCATCACTGACCTGATCTCCATTATTTGATCGGCCTCGGCCAGTCACCCAGTGCCTGAATTTTTGTGTTCCAAACAATACTGAGACTCTTTCAGGTTAATTGGAACTCTTCAAGGAAAGCTTAAGTGATAAATGACCTTAGTAGTCAGCAAGAGCTGTCTCAGGCCCAGGAGTGATGACCCAGAAGCAAGTTCAAGAGCTGGGCAGTTCGCTATAGCCCCCTCCCAAACAGGTTGTACTGCTAAAAGGGAAGGAAGATTCTGAGTGATGAAGGCCCAGATCTGAATCCTTGAAATTATTTTTGGTTAAAGATGGCAGTGTGAGGAGACAGTGGAGTGGAGGAGGGGTTGACAAAAATGTTTATTACATTTTGACTGCTCCAGTGCAAGGCTGTATTGTCCCCTAGGAAGACATAATAAGCCCCCTCCCCAAAAAAAAACCACTTAAAGCACAGCTGCAACGTCAGTCATTAGTGCTTGGAGAGCATATTACCATCTTTGGAGAATAATTTTGCTTTAAACACTAAAGTTGAAGTGGCTTGATTTTTTAGACACACTGAGTGTCACAGCTGCAGAGAAAATGAATTGGAGTTCCTCAGCATCTTCAAAAATCAGGTTGGTTTTATTTAGATGGTTTTATTTAGATTATTTTCAGGGATTCGGATGTGGAACACTTTATGTATGGCAAACAGACAAGAGGATGTTACTTATCAATATTTTAACAACTTGGGCTGCTTTTCTTGTTTGTGCGGTTTTTGTTCCAATAGAATGAATGAGAAAAGAAACACAGACAGTGGTGAGCTGCTGCTGGGGCACTCCACTTGATTAAAGGGTCTGATACTGTATGCCTTCACTGACAAATTCCGTGCAACAAACTTTGCATGATTAATACTGATGCCTTCAAATTTTATTCCAATTCATTTTAATTTCAGTAATGTTTCGTAAAACTGTACAGAGTTATTTTTAGTTTCTAGAAATGCCCCTGAAAAATGTGCAGTGCTTTTAAATGCACAAAAATGTTCCATTTTTCAGTTGGAACTGCTGGAAGTACGTCGACAACAAGAGGAAGAGGAGAGGAAGAGACAGCCGCCCACTCCAGAGCCCAGCCCAAAGGTTGCAGAGGATGGAGACTCCCAGCAGCAATGGTGAGCCCAGGACGCAGGAATCTGAACTGCGTACTTCACACGGTTTCTTCGGACAGAGTTCTCAGGCCAGAGATGCCTTGCAAAGGGAGAGTCTGGGGACTGTATGGTTTTGTAATGACCCTTTTTGGAAGACTTGGTCATTTATGGGGACAGGACCTTCTCCAGACACCTGAATTGACTGCTAAGTTGAATGTTCCAATTTTTCATCATGATGCAGTGTTAAAACTGCTGAGATGTACCTCGCCCTATAGTAAGAATGTTGTTTTTACACCTTCTGTATTATTAGTTAAAATTTCTGAACAATCTTGGCTTTCTTCTTTGATGAGCATCAGCTACTGATAGATTTCAAGCTGCGTCCATGGAATATTAACATTTATAAATTACTTATGTGATAGGAGTAGGCTTATGCAGTAAGGTAACTGTCAGGAGAGTCTGTTTTGATCTCACTTACCGTTGGATTTATTCAGTTGCGCCTGAGGATTTTAAGAAGTTGCTTGAGTTTCCGAGATGTGCAATATTCAGTAGGAAAACCTCATTTTGTGAAAAAGATGGGTGACTCTCAAGAACTTAATAACAATTCCTTGTCTTTTTCCTCTCTCCCAACAGGGATGGGACAAAAGGAGAACAGGTTTCCCAGAATGGTTTGCCGTCAGACCAGGAATCTCCACGGGTTAGTTACCGCTCCCAAACCTACCAAAACTACAAAAACTTTATTAGCAGACGGACAGCCAATGACCGATCGTGGTCTGGACTGTGACATACAGAATCATTTGCAGCAAAAGACACCTTTTTTTCAGTATGGTTTACTGGTACTGGTTTAATCTTTTGGCTTCAGATTTCCCTGCTGCTTTTCTCTTCCTTCCCATCAGTTGACTTTTATTTAATTAGCAGTCCCTTGGAGATATATTTGCTTCACTTTAATCCTTGTTTATTTGAATCTCCCCACTGACACTCAGTTGCTTTAAGGTGACACATTTATTTCATGTTATTTACTGTGAGTTTTTCATGTCGCTAATAGTATTAAGATTTTCCAGCTAAATCGTCCTTTATATGAGTAATTGAGATTTAATGAAATTACATCATAATGAAGAAGAGAACTAGAATCTGACAGGTATGACGCATCGAGTTATACTAACAGGTTTCAGCACGGCAACATTATTAAATCAGCTGTATTAGCAAGTGAGTTATTTACAAGGCCAAATATAAGACCTGCAAGTGAGCTGGGCAGTACAGGCTGGGAGGGAGGGAAGAGTTGTAACTATTGACAAATAAAAGCCTTAAGGTTAGTCGTATAACATTCCACGCAGAATGGACTTGTTGACTGCAGATAAAAATAAACGTGAAATAAAACATTAAAAATTAGTATCTAGATTTATCTTGGTATTTAGTCCTCACGAAGAGTTGTGATCTTGCTGAACAGCTGTTTTGGGGCCCCGTTTTGCCTTGGTCCTGTTCAATTTACACGACAGCAATTTGATTTACTGACACTGGGGAGACAGTGGTATAAATGAGAGTAGGGTGTGGACCTTTATGGAGAGGTTGTGACGCCTTTCTTTAAAAACTAAATAAAATGTAGTGGTCTAAGATGACAACTTTTCGTTTTATATAGATACAGGCTGAACGGTCCATGCCTTATTCATTCCTTCTTGATAGGGGATGTCCCACTGGAGTCAGGATGCATGCCAATAATCTTAATGTGTAGCCATAAAAGTACCAGTAAATATGTATACTTAACGCAAAACAGTAGTTGAAAACTGGCTTACCTCTCCATTACCTTCCTGCAAAGCCTACTTTTTTCAATTAATGCTTTGAGTGGTGAGAAAAATGACACTTCTTTTTTTGATGTTTTTGAACCTTGCTCTCAGAGGTCACATTAAGTGCAGGAAAGGCTCCTGGCAGGCTCGGCTCAGTGGATATTAGAGCTCTTACCAGTACTGCGAAGGAAATGCAGGCCCCGGTCTAGGACTCTGGGAAGAGATGCCTTTCAGCATAAATTAATCTTTCAGGTAGCACATCCACATTACTTTTGGGTCTGTACACAGACTCTGAAAATGCTCTGGGATACTAAGCAGTTCTACCTTTTTCATTCTTTAAATAAAGTCTTTCGGTTCATCTTTAATATTAAATTATGAAGTGAGCTGTCTGTTACACATTCTGTTGTTTATGAAATTATATCTAGTTGTGGCAAGGAGCGTAAGGTGGCCTGCAAGCACATCCCAGATCATCATAATCTTCGTTACCGCAGCCTTATACATCACCTGTTTGCTTCTTTTTTAAAATTTTATTTCCGTGGTGCATAATGCATTTCCATGTTAATCTCCATCTGCACTTCAGTCTTTCACGAGAGCTTTTTCGTTCAGTTCATGGAATCTTGTGTTGCAACACATCAGATGTACACAGCTGTATTATTTCTGATTTGAGGCGCAAGGTATGCTGCTGTTGATGAGAATTTTGACTTCTGACAACTAGCTGAGCGGTGCAGCTGAATTGTTCTGTATTTGCTGAGCTTGTAAAGTGAGAAAGGTGGTTGAAAGGATGTGCTTCAGTAATTGTACTTTTGCTGTAACTTGTCTTTCCACTTCATGATGCATGTTTTTTCTTTTGTCAGGATAACAACATATAGCTTCTTAATACTTTCAGAAATTCCATATAAATTTATGCAAATGGTCTGGTGACTCCCTCCACCAGTGTTGGCTCTCTGTGCCTGTACAAGTATGACAGTTCTCAGTGCAGGATAGCTGTGGCTTCAGACTCCACCACGTGGGAAGCCTTCAGATGTATTCTGGCTAAAAGTAGAAGTAACTTATATAGATACACTTTTTTTATTTGTATTAGTACACTTCTATATAAAAATTACACTTTTATGATGAAGAAGAATTAGTGAAGTAATTGATTAAGATCATCATTTCAGGCCCTAGAAGTCTAAGATTTCACCTATTTATTGTAGCCCATGGTACTGGCTCAAAACGTTAAAGTGGTCCTTATGCCAGAATAACCTATAGGCTGTCATCTGTTTGCATCTGAAAAGTCAAATCTGTCTCTATTGTCTAAGCTGTGGTGCAGAGACTGAAGGTGATGAACTGAAAGCAATGTTGCTTCAAGCACTATGGAAATCAAAGGGTTGTCTCCAGTCATTGTCACTAGCTGTCTTGTTGCATGTTACAGTCCTGATTTAAATATCTGCAGAGTAGTCTTTAGCCACTAAAGCACTTGCAACTAACCTCTCAGTCACAATTAAGAAAACTGTGTACGTGATAACCGTTTTGTTATAACAGTACAGTTTGCTATTAATGTTTGTCCTCCGTTGCGATGTCTCTGCATGCCCGATGCATGTTTCCATTAAAGTTTGTTTAGCTCCTGTTTTTTCTCTATTTTCATGACACACTCTTCGCATAGCTGTTTATGATTCAGATTTATTTTGCTTGTTTTCTGTTAATTGTAGATAACACATGGAAAGGAAATAAAACCCGAAAGAGCATCAGAAAAGCTTTTCATAGCCCTTTTACAATCAGTAGAATTTAAAAGTAGAAGTTACAGATCTGATTGTTGGGTGAAGGTTGGCTGTTATCTTTTAAAACCACAAGGCTCCAGATTGCAGGACTGAATTACATGTTATTTCCCATAAGAACATGTTAAGTAGCTGTGCAGTGACTGCTGGTTTGAAACTGGTCTGGTTTACTTCAGATTAGTGGTTAGAGGTACCCCAAAATCAGTAATATTTTCACATCTTGCTGGTATCGCTATAGAAAACATGCTACTTCCAACATCGGCTTAGGTAACAGGTGGTTCTGGGTAGTTAGTGTAAGTTGTTGAGATAAGTTACTGTGGTCTCCAGTTCCTTACTGCTGGTCACAGAGGCTTCAGATATCTCAGATGGGGATACTGCCAGTTAAAGAAGAGAGTTTGGAGTTCAGGAGCTGTCACAGGTCAAAAAGATTCACAAAGGGCAGTGCTTTGTCTTGAACATGAGCTGTTGGCTGTTGGTGATTGGCACTGGCAATGGTTGATTAACTGAGCTTTCCTTGGTGACCCGCTGGTTGTTTATCTCGCTACCTGTGTTATAGCAGCTGTGATGGCAGGGTTTGGATAATCTTCAGCCTCATCTGTTTATTTACCCTCTTCCCCCTTCAATGCAACATTTTTGTTTTGAGATTTGGATACAAATAGTGATGTTTGATGGCTTAGATTTAGCCTAATTGTGAAGAAACAGTGTCATTGATTTTTACTTCCACTGGATAACAGCAGAGGGTCCATGTTTCCTCTTCTAAACTAGGCTGTAAGGCTACATGTGTTTAGGGACAGAGGAAAATAGACGTGACTGAAGTGGAATGTGAGCTGTGATTCTCTCCCTGTTTCAGTGGTGTAGTGTCTGTACTCTGGAGATTTAGATTGCTTAAAGGCAGTTAACCAATCCTTCCCATATTCATAGCAAGCTGACACTTAGATCTTCCTAGGTCAACATCTGAGGGACAAAGGTGTGAGGTACAATAACGTATACTTGGCAGGTATAAGAAGTTCTAGCAAATGGTGGCAAAATTTAGTTTGTTGCATAATAATTCGGCTGCTTTTGAATTGTCCAGGCCATGTGCAGAAGTGGGAATGTCTACTTATTGTGCCATTCACAAATACCTGCTTGTCTGCATAAAAACAGTCCAGACTGTTTGTAATCCACTAGAGCATTAGCAGCACTAAGCTTTAGTAACTTGCTAATAATAATACACACTGACTGTGTAAGTCCTGAGCTGCTACCAATGGCTCTACATGTCAAAGAAATGGTACGAGGGAAAAAAAAAAAAAAAAAAAAAAAAAAAAAAAAAAAAAAAAAAAAACAACAAACAAACAACCAAAACTGGGACCAAGCTGCATTTCAAAAGCTTATAGCCATTAGGATTCCAATTTAAATGATTTTTGGATGAATGGCTCCTGAAGACGTCGCCAGCTTGACCAGTCAGAGCTGCTGGAAACACGGCTGCTCTCTAGGCTATCTCGATCACAGTGCGACAGGCAACGCGATCAACAAAGCAAGTGATGGGCAAGGCCTTGGTTCTGTCTTTGTTTGGGGGTAAATAGCTGTGTGATGTGTGACTGTGGTGGTTTTCAGTTCCTTTTAACAAAAATCAATCCCACCTAATAACAAAAGTCTAAAAAAGACCTTGATAAATTGACACGTGACCTCCTTTCCCTTGTCTTTAAGATCCAATACCCTAACTGGGATGGTGGAGATGAAATGCATGGTGTAATCTTCCTGATTTCTGCATGTTTTGATTTGTTGTGTCACTAGGGGAATGGGGAAAGTGGGAAAGGAGCTTTTACAGAAACAAAGAAATTGCACAATTTTTTGTAAATGCTCCTGGGCTATTTTGACATATTTTTCTGCTGACTCATTGTTAATATATCTTACAGACTTTTAATACCTCAGTAATGCCATAAATGTATTTAAGGTGGCTGATGTGTATAACTTCTACTGTTCCTCTAAGTTTGCAGAAAGTGTGATTGTTACTGTTCCAAACATTTGAGTACTTAGCAACAGTAAGTTGCTCTTATTTTAGGAATAACAATATGTAAAAGAATACGAATTGACCAGCAGAGCAAAGCACAGTAAAATTCACACTGATGTTTAGCTGCTCTTATTTTCCCGTCTCTCCACCTATAAAATGGGTACTAATCCATTCATACCTTCTAATTTCCTTGGCCTTCTGTGTCTCCATGGAGTGTGAGAAAGAACTTACTGGCCTGTGTCGTTCTCCAGGCAAAGTTTATACACAGCCACATTGTGCAGGGAAACAGATTAACTGCAAGATATCTCCATGTTGTGAGGCTTCTAGCTGAACATTTTTTCCACTGTTCCTAGGTGGCAGAAACTGCAGAAACAAATGAAATGGTCAATGGAGCTGCAGAACAGAGAACAAGTTCGAAAGAGTCTAGTCCTGTTCCTTCTCCAACGGCAGACCGCAAAGCCAAGACCGCTGTTCAGGCCCAGACTGCTGCTACCCTCCCAGCCAAAACCCAGGAGATTCCTTCAGCTCAGATGGCGGGCTTCTTACATCGCAAACATGAATGGGAGACACACAGCAAGAAAGCCTCAAGCAGGTAAAATAATCAATGCCTAATATAGGTAATTGCATCCGAACTCCCCAAGATGTAAGACAGTAGATGTTATCCCTGCTGCTGTTGTCTTCTCACAGCTCCCAAAGAGCTTTCAGGCTTATGCTTCTGTTGTTGCAGGAACTGTGTATGCATGGTTGAACTATGTGTTTGATGAAGTTGCAGTGTAAAGAAAATGCAGTGTTAGCCATACTTGGAAGGTGGAAAACTGAGGCATAAAGATACCATGGCTTTCTCACTTCATATGATGAATTTGTGGCAGTAGTGGGATTCGATTCCAGATCTCTCAAGTTGTACGTTACTACAAGAAAAGAAAAACATGTAGGTGTGAGAACAGAAATGTCCATATTCTTCTGACATTTTCTGTTTGCATGTTAGCACTTTCCACCTACCCTGTAATCTGTTCAGAAGAGAAGAGCGGGTGAAGATGATTTTGTGTGCCATAGCTGATTCTGTTCCTAAGGACCTGATCCTGCCATTCTCACAGAGGCAAAACTTCTGAGATTTCTGTCTGCACTGGAAAAGCAGACTGGGGTCCTTCATGACCTGAGAGAGCTCTTGAAACCAGATTTATGACTTGGCTAACAAAGAAAATGTTGACTAGCAAGCAGTGAGCTACACCAGCATCTGAGGGGTTTGGTAGGAGCCAAAGTCCTCAGCAGAGCTGAGTGCAGATCACAAACAAATACAGTACTACCGTGATTTTTGTTCAGCTAGAGCTGTTCACACTGGAGAACTACTTTGAGACAGTGACAGCCAGCAGTACTAATATCTAGGGACTCTTATTTCTAGTAATCGTTGATTTTTATAGCTTTATTAGAGAATGGGGTGGATGGTGCCATGAGAGTATTTGTAACAATCAAGGATTTCACATGCATTCTGGTTGTTAGTTTGCAGCACAGTGAGAATTCCTTCTGCCATAAAGCATGGTCATTAAAAGATAAAACAGTTTCTCTCCCAAGTATGCAAACTGCCTAGTCTGCCTGTCAGTCCTCCCTCTGATGGGATTTGCTTATGTGCTATGAAAGAGAGCTCTGGAAATCTCTCTTCCATTTGGCTCGAAGTCAGTACTTTTGTCTGGAAGCCATACTTTTATGAGAGAATTTGCTGTCTGCAGTTGACAGGACAGTGTGTGGTGTGTTCACATTCTCAGACTGAACTCATCTCTATTATCTTATATAAGAAGTGTTTGGTGCCTCCAGTTCTGCAAGAACATTAGATTTATAAGTACTTGTGTTGTTTTCCCTCTCTTGCAGATCGTGGCATAACGTGTACTGTGTCATAAACAACCAAGAGATGGGCTTCTACAAGGATTCAAAAGCTGCTTCTTCTGGCATCCCCTATCACAATGAGATTCCCGTCAGCTTAAAAGAAGCAGTCTGTGAAATAGCGGTCGATTATAAGAAGAAAAAGCATGTGTTCAAGCTAAGGTAAACCCATTGAAGCATCTTGCCATTGGTTAAAGTCATGGTGGGTATGTTCACTGTGGAGATTCATGGGAGGATCCAGCCCGGAAACTGATCGTAATTATTAACTACAGTATCTACTTTTCTGAGCAACTCTTCCCAACACTGAAACGTGGTATATTTATCAAAGGTAGCAAGCACAAAACAGGATCAAAATAATCTGTGCACTTTACATCTAGGACAAGACTAGATGTGTCTGCCTGGAGTTAAGAGCCTCCATTTAAAAATTTTGGGCTTTTCAGCTGTTCCCTCTATAATTACTTGAAAAGAGCTGAGTGTTCATGGTTCTGCTCTTTTCAAAATCATGCCTCTTGTTTAATTTTTTCAGTATGGATGTAGGAGACTACTGCATGCATCTGTCACATTTTCAGGTCTAGAACATGTAGTTGCAGACCATTTCACTTTGAAGTATGTGAAGTACTTGCTGTTCAAAGGTTAAAAAAAATAAGGCTTTTCCTTCTGAAACTGTGTTTCTGTTTTACTGATCAATCTTTTAGTGCCAACAGTGAAAAAATATTTTATTACTACACAACTGATAGGTGATTCTGTCAAAGGAGACTCTCTTTATGAACTGATCAGTTTGTGTATTCCAAGATATAATTTTTTCCTTTTTAAAAAAAAATTTCTTATTGATACAATAATCCTCTAAAGATGATAGAATCTATATCCAGGGAAATTTGCTTTATAGCAAATATATAGCAGATATTTAGGGACATTTACCTTCCATGAAGACAGGCCCGCATCTATGCAATTCATCCTTTATACCATTTGAAACGTCTCTGAGTTGATAATGTAGGGATATGCTGTTCCAAATATAAAGTCAGGCAGAAAAATCAGTTGCCCTTCTTTTCACAATACCCTGTTACCTGCATCTGGGTTCTCGGGTAATTGCATGTCGCATAATTTCTTTATTCGTTCTCATTAGGAAAGTCCCCAGAGAGTTCACCAGCTCGTCAGGGAAAATGTGTCTCTCCGAGCTGAGAAGGGGAACATTGTTGAATGTGTGCGAGGCTGAGGTCTCTGCAGATTTCTCACAGGAAGGTCCAGTTGGGATCTATGGAGAGTAGACTGGAAATATTTTTCTTAATTATTTAAAGAAGAAAGCAAGGCATAATTATATTCTTCCTAGTGTCTGTCTTCACTGTTATTTTACTGTTTAATACTTAATATAATTTATTAAAGATATTTTAAAATGCGTTCTGTTTGTGGGGAAAGACCAGGAAGCCTGCAATACAGCTCCTGCTGACCCTGCCTCCTCCTTGTTCAGGTCCTGATCTGATGTTATTCACTCCTTTTTTTTAATTAATATGTATCTTCACATACACTGTTAAATGTATCCCAGTTAAACCACCTGAGTAGAATCAGCACAGAAACAGAACAGAAGGGAGACTCCGGCCTTCAGTGTGAGAAGAGGCAGCTACTCATAAGTAACACAGCATAGTATCTAGAGTCACCACCGCAGTCGTTACAACAGAAGAGCAGCTGCAGAACTTTGCTAGGTTTCTACAAAAGCCATGAAAACTCTTGAGTGTTATCTGTGACTTTCATATTTTTAAAGTATTGAGTAAACTTTTATACTGTCTTTTGCAAAAGAGAAAAGATATGCCTGACAGAGCAAGTACTGAAGTGGCAATCGTCAGCTACTGAAGATGGCAAGCTCTGCAGCACGTCCTGACGCACTGAACACCTCCACTGCCATAAGTGTGGCTAGAGACCAGAACAAACTGTGTGGGGCTGCCTCTGCCAGACAGAACCAGATCCCCAAACATGGGTTGTTGAGATGTATTTGTGCACGTATGGGTGTTATGACTGTCCCATGCAGTCCCATGTGTCTCAGTCTGATCGCATACCGTAGCTAAACAAGCAGGAGTTGGAGCAGTGTGACTACTCCTAAGCTAAATTTGTGACAATTGTTTTCTTTACAGATTGACTGATGGCAACGAATACCTCTTCCAAGCCAAAGACGATGTAAGTTGGTTTTTCTTATTATTACTGATGTGATATCTGTGCTGCTGTGCATCAGGGAAAAAGTAGCTGCTCAGGGGTACATTTTCATTTCCTGGTCTGCAGTCTTGTACATATGTGTGCATCATGTGTAGATTCAGAGGCTTGTGCTGGCACCACCAGGGCAGCAGGGCTTTTCAGACATAGCTTTAGTAGACGTCTTCTGCACGTCTGTAACCAGAGGAGTATCAGATGATGAGTTAGGACCACATTTCCTTTTATTTCCCTTTTCTATCCATTCCCCTTCCATAATGTCAAGTGAATTAGAAGAGGGCATGTGCCATGCAGATTGTAACAGCTTTCTGCTTTTGGGGCTTCTTGAAGGAGGAGATGAACACGTGGATTCAGGCCATCACATCAGCTATCTCTTCTGATAAAATCGAAGTGTCCCCGACCACCCAGAGCACTCCAGCCTCCAGCCGTGCCCAGACCCTACCTGCCAGTGTCACAATAACCAGCGAGTCCAGCCCTGGCAAGCGGGAGAAAGACAAAGAGAAGGACAAAGAGAAAAGATTCAGCCTTTTTGGTAAAAAGAAGTGAACTCCATCTCCACACACTGCACTTCTCTGACCGTTCCAGTGGAATTCCAGCATGCGAGCTCAGAACCAATACGTTACTCTCTGTGCCTCATGTTCCTCAATGTGATTGACATTTTTTTATTTATAGAGCATTTTAAAATAAAAAGCCAACAAAAAAGAACCTAAAGTTACAAATGTATGAGGTGCATTGGGCAGCTTCTGTAGGAGAGGGAGGACCAGGCTTTGGGGGGTTTGTTTTTGGTGGTGTTTTTTTTGTTTGGTTTTTTTTTTGTTTTGTTTTGTTTTGTTGTTTGTTTTTTTTTTTAATGAAGTTAATGTAGATTAGATCTTAATATTTAAACTGTTCCTCAATTTTGTGAGGCTGTCTTGGAAAATAACCCACTCCTAGTGCTATTGGTATGCAAGGCAGCGGTGCTTTTGAAACTACTGTGCACATCAAAAACCAATGTACAAATTTTCAAAAACGTTCACTTCCATTTAAGATTGTTATGCTGAGTCTTGACTAGTAGAGCCTCCCATTACAATTCTAACATTTATGAAAATGGTAGTGTATTATCTTTGCTGTAACAGAGTGCAGGTATGCATTAACTTACAGGCAAACCATTTATATCCTGGCATTCGTTATTAACACAACCTGAAGCTTTTCTGCATCAAGTACGACAGATGAGAATGTTGGTGTACAAGGTGGATTAACAGGCTGATACAGTTTTAAATGATCTATAATTTCTCTTTTTTTTTTTTGCTGAAATACATTATATTGTATGTTTCAGATAATTCTAGTACAAAGTATAATAAAACTAGATGTATAATAAACCCTTTAAAATCATTGATAAGTGTAAAAGTGGAACTGAAGCATTTACTGGAAAAGTAATGTTACTCAAATGGTTACTTGCTTGTCAGCTGCAGCACTGTGTGTTATAATTTTGCTACATTACCTTGCTCTTTGATACATAGTGTGCATTTCTCTGTCACTGTAACTATTGTAATGAAGAATTTTCATCTTACTGCACAATCAAAAATTACATTTAATAGGAATGAACTTTCAATGACTGGGCCTGTAGTGAAGAGTAGTACTGGAACTGGCTTTCAGTTGTATCGAACTGTACCTCTAGACTTTTACCCTATCTGTTAAATATATGCTATGTCATTAAATGCTTTTAAAACTAAATATGCTGGTTAAGTTTCTTATTTCACTTCTGACGATGTTAAATCATGATTTTGAAAGAGGATCAAAAATAAAGTTATTTTAAAATGTCATCTCTCCTGTGCGCTGAACTGAACGCCTTCATATGTTATTCCATTTTTGTGTGCGGAAAGTCCGTACTGAAATAGCTTTCTCTCTTTCTACTTTTCTTTACCTTCCATTTCCCTTCACTTCCCACCTGCCCTTCCTTTTACCCTGCCCCCCAAATTAAGTGCCAAAGAATACAGAGGGAAGGAATTAAATCAGTGTTTTGTAAAATATTTTGACATAGGTATTTTTTGTGAGAAGTGAATCCAGCAGAGTAAATGGAAGTAAGCAGAAGCTTAGGGCAATTCAGCATGTTACCTGAATGTCTTAGCCGATTGAGGGACATACCCATGTACTAGTTTGCAGGAAAAGAATGCTATTTTAATAATCTTAGTTCTCCAGCTTTCTACTTACCCTTTGCTCAAGTCCTCAGTAAATTGAGGAATAATTGAACCTTGTAACTTACTGAGGACTTCTTGTCCTGCCCAGTTTAATTTCACTGGGGTTTTTTTTCTATCTTTTTTTTAAACCTACCTCTCTTAAGGTACAGTCACCATTGCACTCCTGTGCTGACAAACATTTAATGCAGCTGAGGTGATTCCAAAGCTCACTGTTACCTTGGCCTTGTCAGCATTTCAAAGACCAGCATTTTTTCAGAATTTTGTTTAAGTTGGATGCCATCTAGCAAACTGTCTGAAAGGAACAGCTACAAGAAGCCCTAATAGGCATTAGGAGTTTTAAAATCAGTGAAGTGTAAGGAACCTGGTTTTAAATTTTGTGATTATTAAAATATGCTCAAATATAATTTTAGATGGAAAGCAGGTAATCTGCAAACTAATGTATTTCCAAGCTACAGTTTCTTGAATGTGTGACCAATACAGTGTCCTAATTCTTGTCATGTCTGTGTTTCCTGGGTTTTTCTTGTACCTGAAATTTTGGGTTATTAAACAGTGGAATGTTTCATGCACATGAGTTTTTAATCCTGTAATATTAACATTGTTCCAGTCTAATTATGAGTAAAATGTAGGGTAACACCACTAGTCTTGTAAATTTAAAACTTAATACAATATAAAAAGCCAAGGTTTAACATTAGAAGAGAATATGGAACACGCTTCTTAGTTGATTAAAAAACATAAAACTGTTGATGCCTTACCATTTTTGTCACTTCAATTAAGCTATTACGATGCGTAATTTAACAGATTGATCTTGACTGCCAGTTGCGTGTAACCCTGTAGTGTCTTGGTTTAACATGCCTTCAGAATTGTTTTTTCTTGTTTTGTCTTGTCTCTTACTGCAAGTTGTTCCTGAAAACTACTTAAATAAAAATCCTTTCTGCTTAGGGACCGATGTCAGGTTGCTGAGGAACACAAGCGAATTCTAGTAAGCCTTGCCTGTTTTCCCCTCTGCACCATAAGGGTGCAGTTTCGGTGCAGAGAGAATTGGTGGGTTAGGAAGAGCCTCCTCGGACAAAGCCAGGTCAGGAAAGTTAGGTTGGTGCTAGTCCAGCAGGGAGAAAGAAGGGGGGAATCTCTCTTGGGTTATGTGAAGGAACTGCTGGAAAATTGGTATCAGAGGAAGGAGGAAAACTTAAGTATGGATGATGGGAACGGGACTGAAATGGGAGCAGGCTGTCACTGCTGCTGGTGTTAACTACTGCCGAGGTGGCTGTGTTCCTTTCTGAATTGCACCACTGAACATGGTTAGAGCCTGTGAGCGACAGAACGTTGCAGTCCTTCTGGTGGCGGCACTGAAGAGTGAGGCTTTCTAGCGCAGTTTAACACGGTACTGTGGTTTCCTTTGTTAGTAGGTTTTGTAAGATAACCCATATTTAAGTTGTTTGTTTCCTCTGGAGATACATTGCAAAAGTAATACAGAAGTTGAACCTTAAAAATTTCAAGGAAAATTAATTGAAGCCAACCACTTTTCAGCTACATTGCTATCATTGTTACGAAGACAATAAATTGTCTTCTAGTCAGTCTGCAGCCTTTCTTTCCTCTTGGTGGGAGCCTAGTATAAGGTTCTAAGCTGAGAAGGTGTCGAGAGCTGCACCTGAGGGGTCCTTTCCATACCCTGATGAATTAAGTACAATGAGGGAAAAAAAGCCAAAACTCCTTAGCCATAGGAATTAAGCATGTGTTGGGTGGGAGGGTTTTCTTTTAGATTGATGCAAATAATCTGTTAATCCATCTATTCTGCATAGGGAATATGTGTTATTGGAGGGCTGTACTCTGTATAAGGAAGATTAATGGTGAAGTAAAAGAAACGTGTGATTAATCTCTGTTCCTGTGAAATACTGTTTTAGACAGTTTTTCACTTCACCATGTTCGCTTTCTTATGATTGAGTTCATAGAGAACAGACTTGAAATGTGGAGGGTCTTTAAGAGTATACTTTTGTAATAAATAACCTGCAGGTATGACACAGTTTTGCTTTTTTTGTGGATTTTTTTTCTACCTTGACTGATCACAGGTGGCTGAATAAATATGGAAACTTATATCACAATGAGTTGGAACAAACATTTGTCCTTTTAATTAAAAAAAAAACCACCTCAGAAAATCAGGCTGTGCTAAATGACTGACTTAATGTTAAGAACTAGATTACTTGAAAAAGCAGAATTCAGCTCTCTGACACTACAGCTCTACGCATCCTGACAAGAAGAGGAACAGGAGCCCTCAACCCGCAGACGTGGGTTCACGCTTTTCTGTATCCTGGTATCAAGAAGGTGTGCTTTGAGGTCAAGCAGAACAAAACTCCGGTAAGAAAGCACTGTGTTTCAATGCAGGGAAGACTAGCATTGGGATGTGAATCATTCCTGCAGCAACGTCTGCGCAGGGCCGGGTTGAGGAGTTGGAATTCAACACTTGAGACTCTAATTGGTTTTATTCCTTGCTGCTGAATGCAGTTTATCCTGTTGTCAGGCATTTTTCTCTAGCCTTGTGACAGCAGTTCAATGAATATTCTGGTTCTGGTGGATTGTTTTTTGTTTCAAAGGATTTTAAACAAGATTAAAGTACAAATAAGGCGAGGCATAAAACAAATGCACAATGCAGTACAGTAAATGCCACAGTACATGGTACGACTAATGAGAATAAAGAGAAATGTGTTACAACATAGAGCAATTAAATGCAAAGCCACAGGAATTAGGCGATTTGCTTCTAATTCAACATGCACCCTTTGTTGCTGTGCATTCTAACAACAGCCGAGCGGGGTGAGGTGCCTTACAGCATGTGCTAATGCTATCGAAGCAAATCTACAGGAGTTGCGTGTGCCGTCACCTGACATCTGAGTCACTCTGCATAGCTGAGGCAGCAGAGTCGCTTCAGCAAGCCCATGTGGTCACATCTGCAGTGTGTCATAATGCAGCATAGCAGCGTGCGCCTGGAACATGGAGGAGCCAAGGGGGAGAGCCCATCGCACCTGCAGGAGGGTCCTGGAACAGAGCATCAGGAGACCTAAACTGGTCTGCTTTGCAATAAAATACTAATCTGTTCTGTAAAGTATGAAATGAAGCATTTTGTGTGTAAGTTTCTATTTCATAATTAATCCTCTCTTGCTTCTGAAGCTTGGTATCCTGATCAGCCTGGTGGTTGTGAATATCGAATCTACAGTGCAGTTTAGTTACATGCATTGTTCTATGTTTGAAGTATAATTTACTTTTTACATTAATGAATTTCACAAAGTAGCCTTTAACTGTTACATGAAATGCTGTGGTGGTTTGTTATGTCAGAGCAGTAGAAATTACCTGGGCCTAACATGAATTTTGTTACTAGTTTCTTACTAATACAGCTATTCTTTTACTCCCACACCTAGCTGAGAAAAAATGTATTCACAGAGTGACAGCATTATCTATGAGAGGTCACTCTATCCAGAGAGATGCTTAGCTGCAACAGATCTGCCACCACCTGAACCATCAAGCATTATTTGTGCACTCAAGGGAATTAAGAGCTCAGATGAAAGTTATCTTAACTTGGAAAAGTCAGAGTTTAAACCAGTTATGTAAACCTGTGGAAAGATTTAGACATGTCTGGGATGAATCACCATAGGAAGGACGCTGAGTCAGGTATGGCAGCCAGGACACTGACAGGTGAGGAGCACCACCATCCTTGCTGTGACAGAAAAAATCAGAGATGTTCCTGTGGGGAGATGAAGATCTCTGCAAGGGTGGTAATAATTTTAAGTTGATCACTGAGATTCCATGGAAAGATTATAGAAAGACAGCCCCAAGTGTGTGTCTGGATGAAGGCTGGCAGTAACCCCTTGGAGATGAGGTCTGCTGTTAGGTCTGGGAGACCCTTGGGGCAGGAGGTACGGCAGTGTTAGTGATGCAGAGGTACGAGGGGCTCCGCCAGGCTGAAGGGCTCTGCAGAAGACCCTGTTTGCACTGTACCTCTGGGCAAGGGTGAGTACAGTAGACTAAGATGGATTTTTTTTAATCAATCTGATGTACTTGGCAGTCTGGGACTGTACTTCAATGTGCGGCAAGACAAATGCATTATGGCTGATCAGAAGGACTTTCTCTCCAGGCCAGGATCTGAAAGATGTGGTACGTCTGAGCTCTCAGAAAGGGGCTTGCTTTGCATTTGAGGATGGAAAAGACTCCATTTTTCCTTTTCTTTTTTGTTCCCGTTACACTCCTTCTGGCCAGATCCTAGCATTTCATCAATGCAAATGAGTATTTCTGCCCACAAGGAATAAGAGCTTAGAGCCAATTCCCCTGTTATTATTTTGTAGTTAAATTGTAAAATCACCAAGAGGCATCAGTCAGGATTAGATTAATGTAATGCCAGGCAACAAACAAACAGCACTAGATCACAGTTCCTGCTTCTGATCCCTCCTCCCAAGTTCTTATAGATTTTATATAATTCTAAAAAATAATTTATAGCTCAAGTAAGAGGTACCAGTTTTGAAATACCAATTAATATGCCATCTCAATGCATCTGCTGTAAATTCATCCATAAAAATATGAGTTATAAATGGTATTTTGTGTAGCACAGATCCAGGGCATTACACAGATGTTTCTGGGAGGGAAAACCTCTGTCCTCATTGTTAATCACCACTCTTAGATATTCATAGAGTGGGCAGGATGTATCACAGAGGATTGGAGTTAATTTGAGATGTGGTGCTTTTTGCCATATTTTATACAAGGCATGCTTTAAAAAAAAAAAAAAAAAAAAAAAAAAGCAAATAAAACAAGAACAACAAAAAAATTATGCAGAAAACCCCTAAACCTCTCAAAAACCCCAGCAGCAGTGAATGGGTCCTGTCAGCAGAGAGCGAGTGTGATAACTGTCATTCAGGTACTACTCATACAAGATGCTATATTGGTTTGATTTTACATCTAAAATAAGTAAACATCATGGGATACATGTTCTAGGCTTGGCTAACAGGCTCCTTGCCACAAAGAGGAGGAAAAATGGTGGTGCGATTGCAAGGTTTTATGTATCTTTTCATCATGTTCTTAAATGTATTTTAAAGTGTTAATTTTTGCAAGAGTTCTGTTAAATTGGAAATACATTCAGACTCCTCTTTTGTTTGAACATAAATGACTTTTTTTACTGAGGTTCACACTCTATCTTGTTTTGTATCACTCCCTCCCAGCCTTCCTCCTATTTGTGATTCTGAGGACTCCGGAACTCTCTTCTGGTTTCTACAGCTTCCAGTCTAAAATAAAGCTTATGTTATTAGGCCTTCATCTCAAGAATTACATTCAGTTAGATTTATACCCAGTATTAATACTAAAAAGAAGACATGAAATCATCAGTGATACTTATGTTGTACTGACAATGAACGATAGGTTGCAGTATTGAGGAACATTTTTAGTAACATTACAGCTCCTAATAGGAAAGTAATAATGCCTTAAAAAAAAAAAAAAAAAAAAAAAAAAATCTTACCATGAAAAGGTAATTTATTCACAAAAAAAGTTTAAAAAAATTCTTGAGAGTACAGATTATAGGAAAATAAGGGAAACTGAATTTGTCGTTCCACATGTTTAGTTTTAAGGTTTTTCTCTGAGGTTTTTTGGGGTGTTGGTTCATGACTAGTGTATTTCATCGCTCAGTGATGATAGTAACAAATAATTTTTTCTGAAACTGAGGATATATTTTTAGTAAGTGTCTATTGTTCAATGCCTCCACACTTTGACCGTATTAAATATCACAATTTAAAAAATAATATGCCAAGGTTTTACTGAAGGATGAAGTACAAAGTTCAGCGTGACCACTGTTGTGCACAGAATGGTGACAGCCATACAAGCAGGGACTTGAAACTAGTTTTTTGTTTGTCCTTGTTGAGTAGATGAAGAGTCTATTTGTCATATGTATTATGTTTTTTAATGAGAATTATATAATGTAACAAAAAAATCATAAAAAGAAAGCTAAGATCACATGGAAGTTATTCCATTAAATACTACTGAGATGAGAAGGGACAAAGAATTCATAATTCATTGGAAGTCTTATTAGGTACCCACATCCACTAGTTGACAAAACAGTTTTCCACATTCTGATGTTTCAGAGCAGACAGAAGTAAAATAGCGAAACTGAAGTTGTTCCATAGCTACATGAGGATACTTCACCCAGGTTTCCAGCACAAGTGGATTTGTGTGCCAGTGGGTAATGCAACACACAGCTGATTTAAAGCTGTTCTTGCTCCTGTCCTTCTGAGGCTACATAAAGATTATGAATACAGCAGAATGTGAGAGGTTACATCAAGTTTCTCTTTTAGGAGAAAAAGCTCCTGCCTACATGGAGCTCACTGGGCAGCAGCATCAGCGGGACCACCCAAGTCTGTTCTGTGACCCAATGGAGAGACGTGAGCTGATTAAAAGTCAGCAAAATGCCAGCTGTATTTTATTAGCAGGTTTTTACACTAAGAGAATAGTGTAAATTACCCATGTGCTGGGTAACTAAAACACAACCATAGCATACCTAATCGACAATACCATGGGTGACAAAATACTGTATTTGTGTCAAGACCCCGTTATCTTGAATTAATGCCTAAAGTGCAAATATTCTTTCCTAATTACAGTGTAGCTTAGCAGTTTGACATTCAGAGATAATATATCACATTATTAATGCTGTTGATCCTAGAAATCTTTCAGAACTTTCAGAAGCTTTATTGGACAGAAACTCATGCTCTGTGTTAAACTATTTGCTCTTAAGAATCATTAACGACATTTGTAACATATTGTATTATGTTTGTAACGACAAAATATAAGAAAATATAAGAAAATTAAGTATCTTAAACCCTTAAGAGTTTCTTTGTGATAAAAGTTAAATACATTTTAATTACTTTAAAGACATTTTCTAAACAGTTACCTGAGCGGAGGTGGGAGAGAGCTGATTTTGCAATTATGTGTCACTGGGATTTTCAAAGTCCCTACGTTTAAACAAGCAGGAGATATTCACAAAGGCACTCATGAAGATGCTACACCCTGTATGAATCTGAAATATTTTAAATAGCTTTTAAAAGCATTTGAATTGTGTGCAAAATGGGACTTTAACATGAGTAAATAACAGCGTCAAAATTCTTTGCAGCGGCATTGCTCAAGGGCCACTGGCAGGGAAAGTGTTTTTATACAGCTGTACCTGTTCTGTCCTGAGGCCTGGCCTGTTGCCAAAGGGGAATCGATTAAAGACAAAGGGCTTTTCCCAGTAGATTTTAAACCGCGGAGACCAGCACAACAGGTGTAAATATATTTGCTATTTTCTACGTTCAGTTACCCTTCCTTTTGAAAGGGGCTTTGGTAGTAATGGATCTTAATTTTTCTAGATTACCGTGGGACTTTTGGATACAATTGTGACCAGGAAGAGCAGAAAGATATATTTTATTGTGTAAATTTGCATACGACTCGTGCAACAAGCCACAACCTTTGAGGGAAGGCCTTGGGTGATTTAACGCGTTGCACTCTTTTTCAGATTGCTGAGGGAAACACACGAATGAGAGAACCCACACCGCGGTGACAAAAGGCAGCGCCCTCCTCCATACACAGCCCGTTCAACCCCCGCCTGAGGCGAGAGACGGCCGCCCCCGCGCCCTCGAAAAGGGCGGGAAGAGCCGCGGGGGGCCGCCTCCTCAGGGCCCTC